>NC_042975.1:42635655-42870655 GCF_901001165.1 Salmo trutta | reverse complement strand
ACCCACTGTCAAGAGAAATGAAATGTGTTAATAGCATGTGTTAATAGCATGCAACTGACTAGAGCAAACACTGCATTGATTATTTAAATCAGAGGGTAACACAGATTGAGAGCTGGCTCATGTTAAGGAGGGCACACTTTCTACATGACAGAATCATCATGTTTGTTCCATGGTACCATTCATCTGAATGTTCTGTAACACCACTGATCACCACCCCAGAGTCCATTTTATATGACAAACAAATAGACAAGTACTAAATTGAGACCTGATTCGATTGGTACTGACTGAAGGTATACGATCTAGTATCTTATTCGGAAAATTAATTATGGCTCAACTGGCCAATAACCAAACCCTGAGAAATGTAGTTAATTACTAGTGAATTACAACCATTCATTGAGAATAAACATGTAATATTCTACATTAGACAATAATCCATAACACAATTCAATCATCTACACTAAACAGACCTACATGTAACTGTAGGAAAACGAATCATAGACCTCCACACAAAAGTAGGCTGCGATATCATCGATGTACTGATATCTCCACCTTGTGGACAATAATCCATATTGCATCACAGAAACTAGTGAAACAAATTGGGAATATTGTGTGTGTGTGTGCATGTGTGAGATTGAGAGGGAATATGCCAATTCCGCATTCAGTTAATTTCCCAATTCCCGCCGCAACTTCACGTGGCATTTAAACGTGATAATGCGACACCATATTTACAGAACCAAGTGGACATATTGAGAATGGTAATGATTCATAAAATGGGTAAGTAATAGCCAACTAATGTATTAAAGAAAAAACACTATAGCATGACCACCTATGGAAATGTCCTCTAAAAGTTATATTTTTGGGGGGGAACTTGGTTAACTAAATTCACATACTAAAATAAAACCACAAAGGTGGATAGCCCAGTAGCCTACAATAACATGTGCATTATAATCTAAATTAATAGTTTTATGTAACTTGAATAAGTAGGCTACATTTCTATAGCTTGATTGTAGATACCTATATATCCCTTCTCATGCACATTAAGAGTGAAATATGATTGATCGTTGGCTTTTCAACCGCATTATGTAAGCTTTTCAATAATCAAGTTATGGCGTAGAGAGAAGCTTCTGAATTAGAATATTTACTAGACAAGGTCCGTCGCTTAAATAGAAAACAAATAGCCTTTCAAACAAACAGCCTGGCAGAGTATAGCTATCGATAACTGTCCCTCCAGCTTACCTCTGACAAACGAAGATGGAAAACATTTTGAGTAGCGAAACAGTCGGGATGAGTGATTCAGCTTTCCTATTGCGCAGTTGTAAAGCCACTGATGGGAGCCACTCAATACGAACGCCTCCGTCTATGGCGCAGAATTCACCTACTCCTCCGGTCCTCAGTGGACGAGATACAGCTCGCGCCACGATGCACGCTGGCACTGTCACTCTTAAGGAAACAGAACAAAAGGGCCACGGCATTTTGAAGAAGACATGCGGTGATGTTGTCAAATTCCCCAAATAAGGACTGTGGCGCTTCACGTGTCCACAGATGAGACAAAGTTAAAGAATTGTTATCATGAAGCCCCATTTACAGTTGTCACAAAGGGCTTTACAGCAACTAGGCGGAGATCCCTTAACAGCAGTGCCAAGGAAAAACGAAAGGACGAAACCTCTAGAACAGGGTTCCCAAACTTATGGCCCGCGGGCGATTTTATTTGGCCCCTTAAGTACTTTAGTGTGTGGAATTTTCATTGTTGGACATAAGTCTGTAAAAAAATTATAATCTGGAAATCAGCTCCAAGTGATTTTAATTTAAGAAATATGTTCCTAAGTATTCCCACACATAATAGAGAGACACAACTTGATTATATACAAATGTAAGCAAGATTTGACATGAGTTTGTTTTAGTCAATCATTATACTCTACCTTTCAAAAGTTTGGGGTCACTTAGAAATGTCCTTGTTTTTTAAAGAAAGGCACATTTTTTGTCCATTAAAATAACATCAAATTGATCTGAAATACAGTGAAGACATTGTTAATGTTGTAAATGACTATTGTAGCTGGAATCAGATTATTTTTTATGGAATATCTACATTGGTGTACAGAGGCCCATTATCAGCAACCACTACTCCTGTGTTCCAATGGCACGTTGTGTTAGCTAATCCAAGTTTATCATTTTAAAAGGCTAATTGATCATTAGAAAACCCTTTGCAATTATGTTAGCACAGCTGAAAACTGTTGTCCTGATTAAATAACCAATAAAACTGTCCTTCTTTAGACTAGTTGAGTATCTGGAGCATCAGCATTTGTGGGTTCGATTAGAGGCTCAAAATGGCCAGACACAAAGAACTTTCTTTTGAAACTCGTCAGTCTATTCTTGTTCTGAGAAATGAAGGCTATTCCGTGCTAGAAATTGCCAAGAAACTGAAGATCTCGTACAACGCTGTGTACTACTCCCTTCACAGAACAGCGCAAACTGGCTCTAACCAGAATAGAAAGAGGAGATGGAGGCCCCGGTGCACAACTGAGCAAGAGGACAAGTACATTAGAGTGTCTAGCTTGAAAACAAGTCCTCAACTGGCAGATTCATGAAATATTACCCGCAAAACACCAGTCTCAATGTCAACAGTAAAGAGGTGACCCCAGGATGCTGGCCTTCTAGGCAGGGTTGCAAAGAAAAAGCCATATCTCAGACTGGCCAATAAAAATTAAAGATTAAGATGGGCAAAAGAACACAAACACCGGACAGAGGAACTCTGCCTAGAAGGCCAGCATCCCGGAGTCGCCTCTTCACTGTTGACGTGATGGGAGTAGTACACAGCGTTGTACAAGATCTTCAGTTTCTTGGCAATTTCTCGGACAGAATATCTTTCATTTCTCAGAACAAGAATAGACTGATGAGTTTCAGAAGAAAGGTCTTTGTTTCTGGCCATTTTGAGCCTGTAATTGAACCCACAAATGCTGATGTTTCAGATACTCAACTAGTTTAAAGGCCAGTTTTATTGCTTCTTTAATTAGTACAAAAGTTTTCAGCTGTGCTAACATAATTGCAAAAGGGTTTTCTAATGATCAATTAGCCTTTTAAAATGACAAACTTGGATTAGCTAACACAACGTGCCATTGGAACACAGGAGTGATGGTTGCTGATAATGGGCCTCTGTACGCCTACAGTTGAAGTCAGAAGTTTACATACACTTAGGTTGGAGTCATTAAAACTCGTTTTCAACCACTCCACAAATTTCTTGTTAACAAATTATAGTTTTGGCAAGTCGGTTAGAACATCTACTTTGTGCATGATGCAAGTAATTTTTCCAACAATTGTTAACAGACAGATTATTTCACTTATAATTCACTGTATCACAATTCCAGTGGGTCAGAAGTTTACATACAATAAGTTGACTGTGCCTTCAAACAGCTTGGAAAATTCCAGAAAATTATGTCATGGCTTTAGAAGCTTCTGATAGGCTAATTGACATCATTTGAGTGAATAGGAGGTGTACCTGTGGATGTATTTCAAGGCCTACCTTCAAACTCAGTGCCTCTTTGCTTGACATCATGGGAAAATCAAAGGAAATCAGCCAAGACCTCAGAAAAAAATTGTAGCCCTCCACAAGTCTGGTTCATCCTTGGGAGCAATTTCCAAATGCCTGAAGGTACCACGTTCATCTGTACAAACAATAGTACGCAAGTATAAACACCATGAGACCACGCAGCCGTCGTACCGCTCAGGAAGGAGACGTGTTCTGTCTCCTAGAGATTAACGTACTTTGGTGCGAAAGGTGCAAATCAATCCCAAAACAACAGCAAAGGATCTTGTGAAGATGCTGGAGGAAACAGGTACAAAAGTATCTATATCCACAGTAAAACGAGTCCAATATCAACATAACCTGAAAGGCCGCTCAGCAAGGAAGAAGCCACTGCTCCAAAACTGCCATAAAAAAAGCCAGACTACGGTTTGCAACTGCACATGGGGACAAAGATAGTACTTTTTGGAGAAATGTCCCCTTGTCTGATGAAACAAAAATAGAACTGTTTGGCCATAATGACCATCGTTATGTTTGAAGTATAAAGGGGGAGGCTTGCAAGCCGAAGAACACCATCCCAACTGTGAAGCACGGAGGTGGCAGCATCATGTTGTGGGGGTGCTTTGCTGCAGGAGGGACTGGTGCACTTCACAAAATAGATGGCATCACGAGAAAGGAAAATTATGTGGATATATTGAAGCAACATCTCAAGACATCAGTCAGGAAGTTAAATCTTGGTCGCAAATGGGTCTTCCAAATGGACAATGACCCCAAGCATACTTCCAAAGTTGTGGAAAACTGGCTTAAGGACAACAAAGTCAAGGTATTGGAGTGGCCATCACAAAGCCCTGACCTCAATCCTATAGAAAATTTGTGGGCAGAACTGAAAAGCCTGTGTGAGCAAGGAGGCCTACAAACCTGACTCAGTTACACCAGCTCTGTCAGGAGGAATGGGCCAAAATGCACCCAACTTATTGTGGGAAGCTTGTGGAAGGCTTCCTGAAACGTTTGACCCAAGTTAAACAATTTAAAGGCAATGCTACCAAATACCAATTGAGTGTATGTAAACTTCTGACATTTCACATTCTTAAAATAAAGTGGTGATCCTAACTGGCCTAAGACAGGGAATTTTTACTAGGATTAAATGTTAGAAATTGTGAGAAACTGAATTTAAATGTATTTGGCTAAGGTGTATGTGAACTTCCAATTTCAACTGTATGTAGATATTCCATAAAAAAATCTGCCGTTTCCAGCTACAATAGTAATTTACAACATTAACAATGTCTACACTGTATTTCTGATCAATTTGATGTCATTTTAATGGACAAAAAATGTGCTTTTCTTTAAAAAACAAGGACATTTCTAAGTGACCCCAAACTTTTGAACGGTAGCGTATGTTAGGGCTTCTTGCTGTCCATTTGCAGTCTACAAATTATATGTAATTATGTTCCGCTCCCCGACCATCCACTCAAGAAAAAAATTGGGCTGAATCTAGTTGATGATCCCTGCTTTAGAGGAACCAGACTGAACCAGACAAAAAACACTTTAAAGTACTACTTAAGTAGTTTTTTGGGGGTATCTTTACTTAACTATTTACATTTGACAACTTTTACTCCACTACATTCCGAAAGAAAATAATGTACTTTCTACTCCATACATTTTCCCTGACATCCAAAAGTACTTGTTACATTTTGAATGCTTAGCAGGACAGGAAAATTGTCTAATTCACTCACTTAAGGAGAAAATCCCTGGTCATCCCTACTGCACAGTGGTGTAAAGTACCTAAGTAAAAATACTTTAAAGTACTATAGTCATTTTTTGGGGTGTCTGTACTTTACTATTTATATTTTTGGCAACTTTTACTTTTACTTCACTACATTCCTAAAGAAAATAATGTACTTTTTACTCCATAAATTTGAAAAAACAAGAACATTGTGCTGTCTAGTTTGATTAATATAAGGAAGTTTACATTTACTTTTGATACTTAAGTAGATTTTAGCAATTCCATTTACTTTTGAAACTTGATTATATTTAAAACTAAATACTTTTAGACTTTTATTCAAGTAGTATTTCACTTTTACTTGAGTAATTTTCTATTAAGGTATCTGTACTTTTACTCAAGTTTGACGATTGAGTACTTTTTCCACCACTACTACTGCATCCGATCTGGCGGACTCACTAAACACAAATGCTTTGTTTTTAAATGTCTGAGTGTTGGAGTGTGCCCCTAGGTATCCGTAAATGTAAAAAACAAGAAAATCATGCCATCTGGTTTGCTTAATATAAGGAAGTTGAAATTATTTATACTTTTACTTTTACTTTTAATACTTAAGTATATTTTAGCATTAGATTGACTTTTGATAATTAAGTATATTCAAAACCAAATACTTAAGTATGATTTTACTGGGTGACTTTCACTTTTACTTGAGTAATTTTCTATTAAGGTATCAAGTATGACAATTGGATACTTTTTCCACCACTGGTAATGGCAGGTCATGTGCAAAAACAAAAAAACACTCCTGAGTAAAAAAAAATCTCATCTGAGCATCCAGACAGAGGTGACATATGGAGGATTGGGTTTGTATCATGATTTAAAAACACAAAGGCTGCGTCTACACAGGCAGCCCAATTCTGATCTTTTGCCCAACTGTTGGTTTTTTGACCAACCAGATCAGATCTTTTGCCAATAATTGGGTAAAAGATCAGGATTGGGCTGCCTGTGTAAACAAAGTCATATGGAAGTCAAAATATCAGATTCTCTGTCTGTGTTTACACAGACAGCCCAATTCTGATATTTTGCCCAATTATGGCAAAAGATCAGAATTGGGCAACCTGTGTAAATGCAGCCAGTGTGTTTTATGCTGTTTACACATTTTTGGAAAAGATCAGATAGGTATCAGATATGCAAATAATTGGCAAAAGATCTGAATTGGGCTGCCTGTGTAAACACAGACTAGATAGGGTAGAGTAAATTAAGACTTGAACTGAGTACTACAGGCACTCACAACACATGGTTATCATCACAAAGTATAGATTTTATTGCAAAGAATTAAGATTAAATTAGGGCCGTAGCGCATGTGCTTGGGATATGTAGATGACCTTGAAAAGTTGATTAATAGTGGGTGTCAAGTCTTCAGTACAAAGGCAACAATTCAGTGTTCACATGCAATATTCAAATCTCAAGTAAACATTGTATCTCAAAAGGCCAAGCAAATCTTAAAGGGCGGCTGATCTTCCTGATTTGGCCTCATTTTAGATTTGGGTCATTTAGAAATGCTAGCGCCATGACTGAATTTAAACGTTAATTGGTTTCTGGATGTGGTGTGATGTGCGTGTCTTGTGTGTGTTCACAGGTGCGAAGAGCTAGCCAGATTCCTTTGCCAATTCGCTTCAGCCGGATGGTGTGTGACCGTAGAAAAATTGGTTTGACTTTGGATAGCCTATCTCTGGGGCTAGTTAGGGACCGTCAATAAATGACACAATGTAAATTTGAGTTTATTTTCATGTTGCACACCTTTTAGATTTCTCATTAAATTCTTTCAATATTTGTATATTAATTTCTACAATTTATAGTTGGTTTGAGGTTTTTAAGTCACTGAAATGTGGAGCTATTGGAATTTTAAGATTGTCCCATGGACATTGTGTAATTTACATATGGTCCCCAACTAGCCCCATAGGGATTTCCCCTATCATCTCGCAAATCTCAGTTTTGGACGAGACTGATTTTATGAACAAAATTATCCTATTTACACTTTGTAGTAAATTTTGACACTAGAATAAATGTTTATGACTCATATCGATGCCACATAACTTCTCACTTTGAAAATGGCTGTTTTTTAAGGGCAGGTGCTCTTTAATGGTAGGCACGGCAAACTTCCCACAATACTTTAAGTAGGGATAAATATCAAAGACTAAAGTGCTTATGCAGACCTTTGTTCATATACACAACAAAACATAAATACATTCGCTGGCTGTCTCTTTCTTCAAAGAACATTATCTTCTTCAAATTGTGTCCTATGGTTTGTAAATTGCTTTAAGCTATACTGCCACCATCTAGTGGCCATAATAAATGAATGACAAAATTTGGTTCAGGGTTCCAGCGCTGCATGTGGTTGAAAATCACCCAAATTAGCTTCACACTTTTTTCCAACACAAAATAAGAAAATTGACTACATTAAAATGAAAAACAGGAAGTTCCCAAAACTTGGGAAGTTCCAACTCTGAAGTCAACCCATTGAAGTTGAAATTTAAAACGGTTAAGGTAAGGGTTATGGCTAAGGTTAGGGTTAAGCCGTCTGCATACATAGGTTTGAATTGCTCCTAGCAGAACTCGGCTCGGCAAAGTGAACATCTGTGCTTGCATACTCCCTTAAAATAGCTTTGCTTGAAAAAAGTGCCCATATTATTGTTTGTCCCTCTTGAGACGCCGTACTAACAAGTACAATTCCTTAAAATAGTCTGAATTAACATAAGATAAATAAAAAAATCTGTAATTAATTTTGAAAATGTAGCTGTTGTCTTAGCCGTGCAATTTTACATGAACTAAAATGTGTATGAAAACTAGTCGTCTGTCGTTGATTGACAACAAACACTTAATTGAAGAATCCCTACTGTTGACCAATCCCTGACTAAGGGGCGTAGACTTCGGGAACTGAACTTTGACAAACCTCAAATTAATTTACTCTAATAATGGTACCTCCAAACCTCCTGTTACAGTACTCTGTGTTTCTCAATCCTGGTCCTAGGGGCCCAAAGGGGTGAACATTTTAGTTTTTGCCCTAGAGTTGATTATTTGAACGAAGTGTGTGAGTGCTAGGGCAAAATAAAGAATATGCACCCATTTGACTGCGTTTACACAGACAGCCCAATTCTGATCAGATAGGGCAAAAGACAAATTAGTAAAAAAAAAGATCAGAATTGGGCTGCATGTGTAAACGCAGCCTTTGGGTCCCCAGGACCAGGATTGCGCACAGCTCTAGGCCTATCTGTTATCTAGTATTTTGGTGTTTGAATTAGAAGGGAAACTCAATCAAACATTTGATTGCAAGAGTATAATGTTACAAATTGTTGGCTATTAATTTCCCGGTTGACTTGATTTGCCAAAATAAAAATGTGCTGGCTCATTATACCAATCATTCAACTTCAATAATTTCCATTTCTATCTCAAGGTCAATTCATTCAAATGGGATTCAGGTCACTTCACTTTGAAGCCATTCCACATATTCCTCAATTTCAATCGACATTCTAAGATGTATTTTTCCCTCTAGAGAAGGATTACACACAAATCCTGTCACACCACATTGCTTTAATCCCTTCTCAATTGTCCTTCCAATTGAAACTCATTCAAATTCAATATGTCATAGTCCATAAAGGAGTACATATACTGTAGACGCAAATGCAGGTTTCAAATAACCTGAAAATGCCATCATGACATGACTCGCTCAGCTATTAGCATTCAAGGTTCCATCATACAAGGGAAGTTTGCATCCAGGATACCACATCATACCAAAATCTTGACATGACAACAGTGAATGCTCAGTCAAGACTTGTACATACTGTACATTAATTCTGTTGCAGCCCAGACAGCAGGACATAACCACATTTAGAACTTCTTGTCACCACCAAATATGGTGATGAGAGGAAGTCCAGTGGCGGGAGGTAGGAGGAGATGGAGCTAGATTAAACTTGGCCGACATTCTGCTAATTGTCTAATCAATGAAACATTCGATCTCAATACAGTTTTCTGTTCCCAAAACTACATTCTGTTACGAATTGACTGCACTAACTTTGTAGACTTTTACTTTTCTAAAAGTTGTAAAAAATGTTGTTGTTTAGGAGTGCAAGGGTGAATTTAGTTATTGCACACGCACACTTCACAGAGTAGGCCTTCCCTAATGGAAAAATGCAAATGTATGCTAGGACGCACCAATGGGATCTCGCTTGCTCATTCTTGGCTGTGCCCACATCCTTGCTTGTTCTGCCCACTATGCTCCTTTTGCTCCCAATTGGAAACAACACCGGTAGTGTATCTTGGGTTAGTTGCCAGTATCTTTGACGTAAATTTGCAGATGATCAACTGTCTGACACGACAGTCTGAGAGCACATTTGATTGTCCAAGGAGGACTGTGCTCAGGGATAAGTGGAACACTTTAGAGGAAATTAGTTTAGCCTAATAATGGCCTCATTTGCATGTAACATGTTGATAGTGTTCTGTTTGAGTAGCGGAGGTCAAGACACTAGCAGTGGGTTCGTATAGTGAGATACTGAAGCATTATTATCTGGCTGCCTGGAGGGCTGCCGTTGTCATGGCAGTGTGTGGAGGGAGAATACCAAATGCTTCAGGAAATGAGAGAAACAGCCTCTTCAGCATAGAGACACACTCTTGACCTCCAGCACAGACGAGGGGTTATTAACCACACATTCACACAGGGAGAAGAGACCTCGATGAAGACAACATGCAGAGCCTCACATCTTACATGTTATCTAACCTGAGAATGCCACATGCAAACCTCACACACACACCCACAGCCATATAGAGATTGACAGAACACTACATATAGTCACATTCACACAGGTATCGTGACCTTGGGACTATAAGGTTCTATCTGCACAAAGCATAGTTCTGAGATATTGAGCATAAGACTTTTCACATCGCAGATCTCAGAACTGTTTTGTAGTGAATTGTTCTTTCATAACCCATTAAGGTCCTCCCCTTAAAGATACCTAAAGTGCAGAGTATCAAAATGCTGAGACATTTGTAAATCCATTTTTTAGGGGGGTGCAATCACAGATAGAACCTTATGGCTCTGAAATGTCAGTCTGGGTTCAACCATAAGGTTCTGTCTGACACTTCTGAACTAGACGTGTTCAGTTAAGAAAACTGTAGCTATTTGAATGCATCAATGATAGACTGAAACTATTTTATCAAGATGGAGTCAGAACACATCTTCAACTATATTAAGAAAGGCATTATGATCATCAGATGAAATACTGTCATCACTGAACAACGATGTGACGACATAGGTTCCTTTAAGATTTCTGACGGTGTGTGCCATTATTGCTGGCTAGACTAGCCTAAAACATACTTAAAGGGAGATGTATTTGTTCAGACTTGTGATCGGATTGCGTATAGAACCTTATAGCGCCACACTCCAATGGGTTGATGCAAACATAACTTTCTATTTTTCAAAACACTTCACTGACATATGAAGAACCATCTTAAGATCAATTATATGTAACTAACTCATTTATGACCAACAAAAACGTCAAAAACAACTTTCTAGTCCCAAGGTCTCGCTATACTAAGCACAGTGTACGTCAGTCAAACACACTCTCTTATACAGCAGATATATTATGGACGGTCATAATGTGGTTGATAATGTGAAATAAAATGTCTCCCCCTGCCATGCAGTGTTCATTCTAAACACCTGGAGGCGATGTTACACCTTGAGTAGACGGCAGTTGGCCTGTCAAGGAAAGTGTAACATTTGTGGCATCCTCATTTTGGAAGTTTATGCCTGGTAGAAAGCGACTATCATAGAAAGATAAAGAAATGCAAAAACTCGTAGAAACCCATTACTGTTGCACCTTCATCATCCTCCTCGATCATCATCAACATGACGATCATCCATTATTATGACCGAGTGTGTCTTGGTATTTATGCAGTGATTCTTTCACCAGCGTTGCCTCGGCGTTCTTAGAATGCTTTAACAGCTCACCTTGAATCTTCTCTTACCCCAGTAGCACAAAGAGAACATGTGAAAGTTATGTCTGAATTAGACAGTAGATCCAATCCTTGAATACAACCAATTACAGCGACAGTCAGTTTGGGCCGTTAGTGAGGACAGGAATTTGAACCCTGACTGGGCTTGGCTCCTGGACAGAACACTATGGCTGTCTATGTTTGCTGTGGCTGTTTCGTATTGGCCTTTTCTCTGACTGTAGATGTTGAGGTCACAGTCTTTGTGTTGCTCTTGTGAAAGTCCTTGCTGCTGATTGGTAGGGACATTTCCTGGAAACCCTTATGTTCCATGTTAAACACTGAAGCAAATACATATGCTTTCACTGTTTTCTATTTGAGAGCTCCAGTGCTTTGAATAGCAAAGTATGATACAACTGGCAATATTTCATATTCTTACTCATCCCTCAGCCTTTCTCTCATGCTCACAGCTCTCTGACCCTTGCGAGGGAGATTATCATGTTCATGTTGTTTCCAAGCTGTTGGCTTGTGCAACATTTTGACAGGATATCAATTTTTCTAGCAGAACACGATATCTTGTGGTATGGATTATGCTCAATTGCCAAAACACATTGTTTAGATCATTCTCTCATAGAATAACGAGAAGCATATGAAAGTGCACTTCCACATGTCAACGCTTTCCTGTAATGTTCATGTGTTCATATTAGCATTTTAGAAGGTCAAGCTCATGCTCCCTGGTTCTCTGTGTGGTCATCATCTCCAAGGCGGTGGTTTGAAACTCATGCTGGAACTCGGCTGGATCCAAGGCTCCTAACAGAGCTCCTGTGGGTTTGGGAGACGAGACGAGGGCCTGACCTTGAATGAGCCTGCTGTAAAACCATAAACCAACATTTGGCCTGAATATATAGGAAAGGGAATGCTTGATGTGCACAACTGTCTCCCTGGGTCAGACTCATTGGACCAGTTGCCATATGAATGCTGTTGGCTGCCATCCACCCAGAGACACACTCAGGCTCCCGCTCCTCTTAAACAATTTTTCCAAGCCAATTACTGACAGTCTCATTGCAGGCTGAGGGAAGACTCCTCCCCTGCTTTCCAACAGCAGCTCCTTCAATTCAGCCTGGAATTGAATAGCCGACGCCCTGGAATTGAATAGCCGACGCCCTGGAATTGAATAGCCGATGCCCTGGAATTGAATGGAACTTAATAGCAGACACCCTGGAATTGAATGTAATTGAATAGTAGACGCCTTGGAATTGAATGGAATTGAATAGCAGACGCCCTGGAATTGAATGCAATTGAATAGCAGACGCCCTGGAAATGAATGGAATTGAATAGAAGACACCATGGAATTGAATGGATTTGAACAGCAGACGCCCTGGAATTGAATGGAATTGAATAGCAGACACCCTGGAATTGAATGGAATTGAATAGCAGACACCCTGGAATTGAATGGAATTGAATAGCAGACGGCCTGGAATTGAATGGAATTGAATAGCAGACGGCCTGGAATTGAATGGAATTGAATAGCAGACGCCTTGGAATTGAATGGAATTGAATAGCAGACACCTTGGAATTGAATGGAATTGAATAGCAGATGCCCTGGAATTGAATGGAATTGAATAGCAGACGCCCTGGAATTGAATGGAATTGAATAGCAGACGCCCTGGATTTTGAATGGAATTGAATAGCAGACGCCTTGGATTTGAATGGAATTGAATAGCAGATGCCTTGGAATTGAATGGAATTGAATAGCAGACGCCTTGGAATTGAATGGAATTGAATAGCAGACACCATGGAATTGAATGGAATTGAATAGCAGACGCCTTGGAATTGAATAGAAGACGCCCTGGAATTGAATGGAATTGAATAGCAGACGCCTTGGAATTGAATAAATTGAATAGCAGACGCCTTGGAATTGAATGGAATTGAATAGCAGACGCCTTGGAATGGAAAGGAATTGAATAGCAGACGCCCTGTAATTGAATAGCAGACGCCCTGGAATTGAATGGAATTGAATAGCAGACGCCTTGGAATTGAATGGAATTGAATAGCAGATGCCTTGGAATGGAATGAAATTGAATAGCAGACGTCTTGGAATGGAATGGAATTGAATAGCAGACACCCTGGAATTTGGATGATTGTCTAAACTGTCTTAAATGTTCCTTTGAATATTTACGAAGGAGAAACTGCATCCCATTTGTGAGTGGCCAGGATTGCATCAGATATCAATATGGGAGGCCACAGCCTCTAACTCGGCCTTCAGGGGAGATAATCCAACAAATCCCGATTATTGAAACCTCAGCAAATATAAACCCTCTTAGACTGGAAATGAAAAGACAGGAATCAATTGGAGAAAGTCAGAAAAGCAGATGGGCACAAACAGAGACGCAGAAAATACACCCCGAGGCAGGCAGAAAAAGAAATTGGCAGATATGAGGGAAAGACAAATACCGGGAGAAATATTAAAATGAAAGCATGGTGAGAGACTGGTGGTGAGCCAGTGTGACAATGGATTATGTCCAGTGCCAGGTTTATTTAGAGCTGACGTTTGGTATTGATTTCCTTGTCTGGCCCAGGCCTACCTGCAATGGCGTACAGGGGAAACTGCAGCGGATTGGAAACAGTCAGGGGCCAGGGCTTTAGTGTGCTCTCCACATCCAAACCAGGGCCGCGCTAGCCTTTTGGGGACCCTAAGCGAGATTTGGTTGGGGCCATCCCACCTTGCAGGTATAACATTTTAGTGGCTCCCTCTCTTGACGGCGGAGAGACAAATGTACCTTTTAAAAGTTAATTTCCTGCAATCCCACAAATTTTGCCATGGGGTAGAGAGAAATCGTTTCAGTTTTAAATTCCTGAAATTCTACACATATTGCCACGACTTATGCCATGTTAATGATATCTGAGAGAGATTGACTAACAAAATGAAATGGGGGCCACCTGGAAATCAGGGCCCCTGGGCACGGGTCCTGCGTGACAGTATTCGGCCATGATTACTACAAGTTTAGATAGCTGGCTAGAATAATTTAACAATAAAATAATTGTTAGCTGACATGGCTAATTGAGTGGCTGACTTAACAAGATAAAAATTGCTGATGCACAACTCAATTTCGAACTTTCACCTTGTGTATTCTACTATTCTAAGCCCCCGCCCCCCCAAAAAAAATTATATAAAAAAGAGAGTTGGGGGCCCTAAGCAACTGCTTATGTCGGTATGCCTGGAGCCGGCCCTGATCCAAACGCTTAACTCTGTGCATCATACCCACTGCACAGGACACTCTGATACACACTCTTTCAGCTCCACACACAGATGTTCAATTCCCACAGCTATACACCCCTCTCAGAAACAAACACACAAAGATATTATTTGTCCAGGTGTGTAACCCCTTTTATTGAAAAGGAGAGACGTTTAGTATGCAAGACATCGGCCAGGTGATTTGCATACTGTGTATTTTGTGAGAAAGAGAGGCCCACTCAATGAATAGCTGTCCAGTTGTCCATCCCTCTTTTTTGTAAAAGGGTCAAATGCCCTTGTGAGTTATTATGAATCAGAGAGACTTGCGGTTCCCCACATTTAATGATCCAATGTGACTCAATCCAAGTGTAATTAATGGAATTTGGATTTTGGTTCAGCTCAATTTCGGGTTGGTATCACGCCCAGTCCAGGGTAGATTATCTTGCTCTGTCACTCATCCAACTCTGGGATTTACTACTTTACAGAATGCCTGGCCTTTTTTTCTCTCTCTCTTTCTCTCTCTCTTTCTCTATGACATCACCACAGACTACCACCAGGCTGAATTAACCTAACAAGGAGTCCTGCAGGTATGTGACACATGGCTGCCACCGTAGTCAAGATTTGATGGTCTGCACCTGGTAGTGTGTGAGCGTGTGTACGTGTGCTGGTGCATGATTCATTCGTGTGAACGTATGACTGTATTTGTGTCGGTCGAACAGAATCCTATAGGCTTTTAGTATTAGAGGATGTTGTCACGTTATCAAATAAATCAGTGCAAAGACAACCATGCCAAAAATGAGGAATACGGCGACAAAGAGAGAAAGGCTGATAATTTTTTTTATTTAACCTTTATTTAACTAGGAGAAGGAGAGATGGATGAAGGAGAATGATGGATAAGGGTTGTGCAGAAAAAGAGAAATGGGAATAGGGATTGAGAGATACAGAGAGATAAAGAGAGAGTTGGTTGTAGAGAAAACAACGTGTCTGGTAGCTTTATCTGCCAATTAGTGAGATAACACACCCCTTGAAACATTCCTGGAATGTAGCTGGTAGCAACTTCTAACTTGGGGGAGCTCTCAACGGTCGTCGTTGTCTCAATCCCTTATCTTAGAGTTACTGCTTCAATGAACAACAGGATCTATTATTTAAGCACCAAATAGTGCTCCACAGTACAGCACAATGCTAGTACTGTGAATCACAGGGAAATTTTAGGTCTGATGTTTCAGGACAAAGGGTATCCATTAACTTTATTCTAGACAAATGGCTTTATAGAATGAGATAATGCTGATATTATACAGTCCATCCGGAAAATATTCAGACCCTGTGACCTAACATTTTGTTACGTTACAGCCTTATTCTAAAATGGATTAAATAAAAATAAAAGTCTCAATCTACACACAGTACCCCATAATGACAAACAAAAACAGGTTTTTAGACATTTTTGCAAATTTATAAAAAAACAAACAACAGAAATACCTTACATAGGTATTCAGATCCTTTGCGATGAGACTCAAAATTGAGCTCAGTTGCATTAGAACCATCAAGAGTCTTCCTAGAGCTGGCCGCCCAGTCAAAACTGAGCAATCTGGTGTGAAGTGCCTTGGTCAGGGAGGTAACCAAGAACCAGATGGTCACTCTGACAGAGCTCCAGAGTTCCTCTGTGGAGATGGGAGAACCTTCCAGAAGGACAACCATCTCTGCAACACCATCAATCAGGCCTTAAAAGGCACATGACAGCCTGCTTGGAGTTTGCCAAAAAAGCACCTAAAGGTTTCAGACCATGAGAAACAAGATTCTCTGGTCTGATGAAACCAAGATTGAATGTTTTTCCGGAATGCCAAGTGTCACGTAGGGAGAAGACATGGCACCATGCCTACGGTGAAGCATAGTGGTGGCAGCATCATGCTGTGTGGATGTTTTTCAACGGCAGGGACTGGGAGGCTAGTCAGGATCGAGGGAAAGATGAAGAAAGCAAAGTACAGAGAGATCTTTGATGAAAACCTGATCCAGAGCGCTCAAGACCTCAGACTGGGGCGAAGGTTCAATTTCCAACAGGACAACAACCCTAAGCACACAGCCAAGACAACGCAGGAGTGGCTTCGGGACAAGTCTCTGAATGTCCTTGAAGGGCCCAGCCCGAGCCCGGACATGAACCCGATCGAACATCCAAGGAAAGACCTGAAAATAGCTGTCCAGCAACACTCCCCATCCAACCTGACAGAGCTTGAGAGGATCTGCAGAGAAGAACGGGAGAAACTCCCCAAATACAGGTGTGCCAAGCTTGCAGCATCATACCCAAGAAGACCGGAGGCTGTAATTGCTGCCAAAGGTGCTTCAATAAAGTTCTGAATAAAGGGTCTGAATACTTATGTAAAATGTGATATTTCAGTTTTTATTTTGAAAAATGTGTATAAAAAAATCTAAAAACCAGTTTTTGCTTTGTCATTATGGGATATTATGTGTAAATTGATGAGGGAAAGAAACAATTTAATACATTTTAGAATAAGGCTGTAACGTAACATAATGTGGAAAAAGTCAAGGGGTCTGAATACTTTCTGAAGGCACTGCATCTTCCTGTTATAGTAATAGAGAGATGATTATAGTGGAAATAAACCAAACCATGACACATTCCAAAATCACAACATCCTCACAAACTTTTCATTTTAAAAAGAAAATCAGAACTTGAAAATGTTTACAATTTTATAATAGGTACAATATGTATAGGCTACTGCAGTGGTATGGACCAAGGCGTGTCTACACAGTCTACTTTTAGACGCTACAGAGGTAATCATGAAAAACCTGTGTAACTGCAGAAATCAAATGAAATAATAACACCCGACTTCAAACTATGAATCAATCACACACACAAACACATTCACACGCAGCGCACGCACACAGAAAAAAACTGTGACCTGTTCTGTCATTGTTGGAAGAGGGACAGTTGCCGTGTCGCTGACTGGTTTTGAATAAACAGCAGAGGACAAAGCCTTGATGGTTGGGTGAGTGTCGTTTGGGTGAGTGTTTGAGGGAGGACGCTCTGAGACAGATGGACGGGCGCAGCGGCAGGACACTGCACCCCTGTTCAGGTCCCGCTAACGGTGTGGACACATGACATTGCCTCGGCCATCTCATCCAACTGTCAGATTGAATCAAAGATGCAACTAAACAATGCATCTTTCGGAGAATATTCATCCTGCTAGTCTGTCAACTCCTCAGGGCTCTGACAGAGGCTTCACGGTGACTGAACGCCCTTTGAGAGCTTAATGACTTTAGGATGGATCTATGTTTAACCCTTCAGTGCAACACTAAGTTAGAAAGGCTGAATTATGCAGAGAATAAGAGGTCCAGTAAAAGGATTCATTGAGAAAATCAATGAAGATGTCATACTGTCTGTTTTGTGTGACAGAAGAAGAGAGATGAACACAATTAGTTGGCTGGCACTTCACGAACAGCATGATGATTCATTTCTTGGAATGAGATTGAAAACATCTGGACACCATAATGTGAGCTCTAAGAACTCTGACGTGAGAGGACTGTCAACAGGTCTATTCAAAGGAACACCTGCGCTTTCCATGGCAGACTGACCAGGTGAATCCAGGTGAAAGCTATGATCTCTTATTGATGTTATTGATCTGTTAAATCCACTTCAGTCCGTGTAGATGAAGGGGATGAGACAGGTTAAAGAATTTTTAATCCTTGAGACAATTGAGACATGGATTGTGTATGTGCGCCATTCAGAGGGTGAACGGGAAAGAAAAGGGATTAATTCGCACCAGTTTGAGTGTGTCAAGCACTGCAATGCTGCTAGGTTTTTCACACTCAACAGTTTCCCGTGTGTATCAAGAATGTTCCACCACCCAAAGGACATCCAGCCAACGGCAGGCCAGTGGTCGAAAAAGGGGTCATTGATGAAAGAGGAGAAAGGAGACTGACACAAATTGTGCAGAGCGACAGACGAGCTACAGTTAGCCAACTGACAGTCCAGTACAACATTGGTGCCCAAAAGAAAGAACTCGTCGTACCTTGGCACAAATAGGGATGCCGATGACCTTAAAGAGTTCCACTTCTTTCAGCAAAAAACAAGAAACTGTGATTGCAGTGGGGTAAGGAACGAAAGAGTATGGAGAAAACCACAAGTACGTGCATCCATTATGCCGCGTGTCGACACTGCAAGCTGGTGGTGGTGTGGGGTGTGATTTCACTCACACATTGGGCTCCTTGATAAAAGTGGAGCAACATTTGAATTAACATTATTGCTAATCAGGGGCATTCCTTCATGGCAGCAGTGTATCCATCTGCAAAAAATGTTGAGGCCAGCATCCCTGTACAAAACATCTACAAGGTGTCGAAAGTGTTCCATAGGGATGCTGGCCCATGTTGACTCCAATGTTTCCCACAGTTGTGTTAAGTTGGCTGAATGTCCTTTGGGTGGTGGGCCATTCTTGATACACACAGGGAAACTGTTGAGCGTGAAAACACAGCAGCGTTGCAGTTCTTGACACCCCCAAACCGGTGCGCATGGTACCTACTACCATACCCCGTTCTAAGGCACTTAAATATTTTGTCTTGCCCATTCACCCTCTGAATGGCACATATACACAATCCATGTCTCATGATAAGCTGTAGACCACACTATTTACCAAGAGAGTTTTCATCTATATTCTTTGTAGCTGTCTATTTACCACCACAAGCCAATGCTGGCACTAAGACCACACTCAATGAGCTGTATACGGCCATAAAGGAAAACGCTCATCGAGAGGCGGCGCTCCTAGTGGCTGGGGACTTTAACGCAGGGAAACTTAAATCCGTTTTACCTAATTTCTACCAGCATGTTAAATGTGCAACCAGAGGAAAAAAACTCAACTCTAGACCACCTTTACTCCACACACACAGACGCGTATAAAGCTTTCCCTCACCCTTCACTTGGCAAATCTGACCATAATTCTATCCACCTGATTCCTGCTTACAAGCAAAAACTAAATCAGGAAGCGCCAGTGCCTCAGTCAATAAAAAAGTGGTCAGATGAAGCAGATGCTAAGCTAAAGGACTGTTTTGCTAACACAGACTGGAATATGTTCCGAGATTCTTCTGATGGCATTGAGTACACCACAGTCACTGGCTTCATCAATAAGTGCATCGATGACATCGTCCCCACAGTGACTGTACGTACATACCAGAAGCCATGGATTACAGGCAACATCCGCACTGAGCTAAAGGGTAGAGCTGCCGCTTTCAAGGAGCGGAACTCTAACCCGGAAGCTTATAAGAAATCCTGCTATGCCCTCCGACAAATCATCAAACAGGCAAAGCGTCAATACAGGACTAAGATTGAATCGTACTACACCGGCTCCGACACGCGTCAGATGTGGCAGGGCTTGCAAACTGTTACAAACTACAAAGGGAAGCACAGCCGCGAGCTGCCCAGTGTCACGAGCCTACCAGATGAGCTAAATTACTTCTATGCTCGCTTCGAGGCAAGTAACACTGAAACATGCATGAGAGCATCAGCTGTTCCGGACTGAGTGTGTGATCACGTTCTCCATAGCCGATGTAAGTAAGACCTTTAAACAGGTCACCATTCACAAGGCCGCAGGGCCAGACAGATTACCAGGACATGTACTCAGAGCATGCGCTGACCAACTGGCAAGTGTCTTCCCTGACATTTTCAACCTGTCCCTGACTGAGTCTGTAATTACCAACATGTTTCAAGTAGACCACCATAGTCCCTGTGCCCAAGAACACTAAGGTAACCTGCCTAAATGACTACCGACCCATAGCACTCACGTATGTAGCCATGAAATGCTTTAAAAGGCTGGTCATGGCTCACATCAACACCATTATCCCAGATACCCTAGACCCACTCCAATTTGTATACCGCCACAACAGATCCACAGATGATGCAATCTCTATTGCACTTCACACTGCCCTTTCTCACCTGGACAAAAGGAACACCTACGTGAGAATGCTATTCATTGACTACAGCTCAGTGTTCAACACCATAATTCCCTCAAAGCTCATCACTAAGCTAAGGACCCTGGGACTAAACACCTCCCTCTGCAACTGGATCCTGGACTTCCTGACGGGCCTCCCCCAGGTGGTAAGGGCAGATAACAACACAGCCGCCATGCAGATCCTCAACACGGGGGCCCCTCAGGGGTGCGTGCTCAGTCCCCTCCTGTACTCCCTGTTCACTCATGACTGCATAGCCAGGCACGACTCCAACATCATCATTAAGTTTGCCGATGACACAACAGTGGTAGGCCTGATCACCGACAAGGATGAGACAACATATAGGGAGGAGGTCAGAGACCTGCCCATGTGGTGCCAGGACAACAACCTCTCCCTCAACGTCATCAAGACAAAGGAGATGATTGTGGACTACAAGAAAAGGAGGACCGACCCCATTCTCATCGACGGGGCTGTAGTGGAGCGGGTTGAGAGCTTCAAGTTCCTTGGTGTCCACATCACCAACAAACTATCATGGTCCAAACAGACCAAGACAGTCATGAAGAGGGCACGACAAAGCCTATTCCCCCTCAGGAGACTAAAAAGATTTGGCATGGGTCCTCAGATCCTAAAAAAGTTCTACAGCTGTACCATCGAGAGCATCCTGACCGTTTTCATCACCTCCGAACGCAAGGCACTACAGAGGGTAGTGCGTACGGTCCAGTACATCACTGTGGCCAAGCTTCCTGCCATCCAGGACCTCTATACCAGGCGGTGTCAGAGGAAGGCCCTAAAAATTGTCAAAGAACCCAGCCACCCTAGTCTTAGACTGTTCTCTCTGCTACCGCACAGCAAGCGTTACCAGAGCGCCAAGTCTAGGTCCAAAAATCTTCTTAACAGCTTCTACCCCCAAGCCATAAGAAGACTATTTGCATTGCCCCCCTCTTTTACGCTGCTGCTGCTCTCTGTTTATTATCTATCCATAGTCACTTTAACTCTACCTACATGTACATATTGCATTAATTACCTCGACTAACCGGTGCCCCCGCACATTGACACCGTACCGGTACCACTTGTATATAGCCTTGCTATTGTTATTTTACTGCTGCTCTTTAATTACTTGTTACTTTTTTTAATACATTTTTTTTTTACTCTACACTTATTTTTCTTAAAACTGCATTGTTGGTTAGGGGCTTGTCAGTAAGCATTTCACTGTAAGGTCTACTACACCTGTTGTATTCGGCGGATGTGACAAATAACTGTCACGTCCTGACCATAGTAAGATGTTATTTTCTATGGTAGAGTAGGTCAGAGCGTGACAGAGGGTGTTTTTCTATTTCTATGTTCATGTTCTGGTTTTGTATTTCTATGTTGGTTTTGTTTGGGATGATCTCCAATTAGAGGCAGCTGGTCCTCGTTGTCTCTAATTGGAGATCATACTTAAGTTGGGTTTTTTTTTTTCCACCTGGGTTGGTGGGAGATTGTCTTTGAGTAGTGTATGTTTCACGGTTTGTTGTTTCTTTGTAATTCAAGTTTGTTAATATGTATGGCATAGTTTCACAGTGTAAATAAAATGTGGAACGACACACATGCTGCATTTTCGTCCGCTCCTCCTTACGACAACCGTGACAATAACATTTGATTTGAATTGCCTCAAGACTTAAAAATCCTTCTTTAACCTGTATCTTCCCCTTCAACTACACTGATTGAAGTGGATTTAACAGGTGACCTCTAAGGGATCATGGCTTTCACTTGGATTCACCTGGTCAGTCTATACTATGGAAAGAGCATGTTCATAATGTTTTTTTTACACTCAGTGTATATATTGGCTGGAATTCCAACCATAATAATGGCTGAAATGGAGTTAATGGAATGGTATCAAACACATCAAACACATGGTTTCCATGTGGTTGATACCATTCCATTGACTCCATTCCAATCATTATTATGAGCCATCCTCCCTCAGTGGCCTCCACTGGGCCCTAGCATATGGTTTGGGTCTGCTTCTAAAACCTGATCCTTCTGAGTGAGTGGCAAAATCCCAACCGCTCTGAGAACACAAAAAGGAGGAATCAGAGAGAGGGTGAGTGAAGGATGGATAGAGGAAGGATGGCACACAGTCAGTCTATAGTTCTGCATCTTCAGTAATTGCTTTTTTCAGGTCATCAACTGGGTGAGCTACGTGATAACTTTACTGTAGATCTGTAATTAGTTAACTGCCTGGGAGGAGTGGAATACAGCGAATAAAGGGAGGGAGGTCATGGATAGGGCACTGAGGAGGAACACACAACCTCCACCACATACACGTATGCACATACTGTATGTACACATGCACACACACACACCTACAGTGCATTCGTTAAGTATTCAGACCCCTTCACTTTTTCCACATTTAGTTAAATCAAATCACATTTTATTGGTCACATGCACATGATTAGCAGATGTTATTGTGAGTGTAGCAAAATGCTTGTGCTTCTAGTTCCGACAGTGCAGTAATATCTTACATGTAATCTAACAATTCCACAACAACTGCCTAATACACACAAATCTAAAATATACATATAAATCAATGGATGAGCAATGAGAGAGCGACATAGATGGTATAAAATACAGGATATACATGTGAGATGAGTAATGCAAGATATGTAAACATTATTAAAGTGGAATTATTAAAGTGACTAGCGATCCATTTATTAAAGTGGCTAATGATTTCAAGTCTGTAAGTAGGCAGCGGTCTCTTTGTTAGTGGAAGCTGTTTAACAGTCTGATGGCCTTGAGATAGAAGCTGTTTTTCAGTCTCTCTATCCCAGCTTTGATGCACCTGTACTGACCTCGCCTTCTGGATGTTAGCGGTGTGAACAGGCAGTGGCTCGGGTGGTTGTTTTTCTTGATGATCGTTTTGGCCTTCCTGTGATATCGGGTGCTGTAGGTGTCCTGGAGGGCAGGTAGTTTGCCCCCAATGAGTTGTGTGCAGTTGCCGTACCAGGCGTTGATACAGACTGACAGGATGCTCTCAATTGTGCATCTGTAAAGGTTTGTGAGGATTTTGGGTGACAAGGCACATTTCTTCAGCTTCTTGAGGTTGAAGAGGCGCTGTTGCGCCGAGGAACTTAAACTTTCCACCTTCTCCACTACTGTCCCGTCGATGTGGATAGGGGGGTGCTCCCTCTGCTGTTTCCTGCAGTCCACGATCATCTCCTTTGTTTTGTTGATGTTGAGTGAGAGGTTGTTTTCCTGACACCACACTCTGAGTACCCTCACCTCCGCCCTGTAGGCTGTCTTGTCGTTGTTGGTAATCAAGTCTACTACTGTTGTTTTGTCTGCAAACTTGATGATTGAGTTGGAGGCGTGCATGGCCACGCGGTCATGGGTGAACAGGGAGTACAGAAGGGGGCTGAGCATGCACCCTTGTGGGGCCCCAGTGTTGAGGATCAGCGAAGTGGAGATGTTGTATCCTACATTCACTACCTGGGGGTGGCACGTCAGGAAGTCCAGCACCCAATTGCACAGGCGGGGTTCAGACCCAGGGCCTCAAGCTTAATGATGAGCTTGGAGGGTACTATGGTGTTGAATGCTGAGCTATAGTCAATGAACAGCATTCTTAAATAGGTATTCCTCTTGTCCAGATGGGATAGGGCAGTGTGCAGTGTGATGGCGATGGCATCGTCTATGGACCTATTGGGGCGGTAAGCAAATTGAAGTGGGTCTAGGGTGACTGGGAAGGTGGAGTTGATATGATCCTTGATTGGCCTCTCAAAGAACTTCATGATGACATAAGTGAGTGCTACGGGGCGATAGTCATTTAGTTCAGTTACCTTTGCCTTCTTGGGTACAGGAACAATAGTGGCCATCTTGAAGCATGTAGGGACAGCAGACTGGGATAGGGAGAGATTGAATATGTTCGTAAACACACCAGCTAGCTAGTCTGTGCATGGTCTGAGGACTAGGGATGGCGTCTAGGCTGGCAGCCTTGCGAGGGTTAACACGTTTAAATGTCTTACTCACGTCGGCCACGGAGAAGGAGATCCCACTGTCCTTGGTAGTGGGCCGCGTTGGTGGCACTATATTATCCTCAAAGCGGACAAAGAAGGGGTTTAGTGTGTCTGGAAGCAAGACGTCGTGTCCGTGACATGGCTGGTTTTCCTTTTGTAGTTCGTGATTGTCTGTAGACTCTGCCACATGTCTCGCGTCTGAGCCGTTGAATTGCGACTCCACTTTGTCTCTATACTGACATTTCTCTTGTTTGATTTCCTTGCGGAGGTTATAACTACACTGTTTGTTTTCGGCCATATTCCAAGTCACCTTTCCATGGTTAAATGCGGTGGTTCGCGCTTTCAGTTTTGTGCAAATGCCGACATCTATCCACAGTTTCTGGTTAGGGTAGGTTTTATTAGTCACAGTAGGTACAACATCTCCTACGCACTTCCTTATAAACTCACTCACTGAATCAGCGTATACTATTCTCTGAGGCTACCTGGAACATGTCCCAGTCCGCGTGATGAAAACAATCTTGAAGCGTGGATTTCGATTGGTCAGCCAGCGTTGAATAGTCCTTAGGTCGGGTACATACTGTTTGAGTTTCTGCCTATAGGAAGGGAGGCGCAAAATGGAGTCATGGTCAGATTTGCCGAAAGGAGGGCGGGGGAGGGCCTTATAGACATCGTGGAAGTTAGAGTAGCAGCTACAGTCAATATGCTGATAGAATTTGGGTAGCCTTGTTCTCAAATTTGCTTTGTTAAAATCCACAGCTACAATATATGCAGCCTCAGGATATATAGTTTCCAGTGAAGTTCCTTGAGGGCAGTTGTAGTATCGGCTTGAGGGGGGGATATACACGGCTGTGACAATAACCAAGGAGAATTCCCTTGGAGATAATACGGTCGGCATTGGATTGTGAGGAATTCTAGGTCAGATGAACAAAAGGACTTGAGTTCCTGTATGGTGTTACAATTACATCATGAGTCGTTAATCCATGAAACATACACCCCACCCTTCTTCTTCCCGGAGAGATGTTTATTCCTGTCAGTGAGACGCACAAACAATCCAGGTGGCTGTACCGACTCCGACAGCATACCCCGAGAGAGCCATGTTTCCGTGAAACACAGTATGCTACAATTCCTGGAAAGCAGCCCTTGCCCTAATTTCGTCTACCTTGTTATCTAGAGACTGGACATTAGCGAGTAATATACTCGGAAGCGGTGGGTGGTGTGCGCGCCTTCGAAAGGCTGACCAGAGGACTGCTCTGTATATTACTCGCTACCTCTTGCCCTGGATGGTTCGGACAAAGGATCCGCTTCGGGAAAGTCATTTTCCTGGTCGTAGTGCTGGTAAGTTGACGTCGCTCTGATATCCAATAGTTCTTCCCGGCTGTATTAAATGTAATAACATTTAAGATTTTCTGTGCTAACAATGTAAGAAATAATACATTAAAAAAACTAAATACTGCAAAGTTTCCTAAGGGCTAGAAGCGATGCAGCCCTCTCTGTTGGCGCCGTCTTACTAGTTACATTACAGCCTTATTCTAAAATGGATTAATGAAATGTTTTTCCTCATCAATCTACATAAAATACCCCAGAATTTGATCTTAACTGACTTGCCTAGTTAAATAAAGGTTAAATATACAGTTGAAATCAGAAGTTTACATACACCTTAGTCAAATACATTTAAACTCAGTTTTTCACAATTCCTGACATTTAATCCTAGTAAAAAAATCCCTGTTTTAGGTCAATTAGGATCACCACTTTATTTTAAGAATGTGAAATATCAGAATAATACTAGAGAGAATTGTTTATTTCAGCTTTTATTTCTTTCATCACATTCCCAGTGGGTCAGAAGTTTACATACACTCAATTAGTATTTGGTAGCATTGCCTTTAAATTGTTCAACTTGGGTCAAACATTTCAGGTAGCCTTCCACAAGCTCCCCACAATAAGTTGGGTGAATTTTGGCCCATTCCTCCTGACAGAGCTGGTGTAACTGAGTCAGGTTTGTAGGCCTCCTTGCTAGCACACACTTTTTCAGTTCTGCCCACAAACGTTCGACAGGATTGAGGTCAGGGCTTTGTGATGGCCACTCCAATACCTTGACTTTGTTGTCCTTAAGCCATTTAGCCACAACTTTGGAAGTATGCTTGGGGTCATTGTCCATTTGGAAAACCCATTTGCGACCAAGATTTAACTTCCTGACTGATGTCTTGAGATGTTGCTTCAATATATCCACATAATTTTCCTGCCTCATGATACCATCTATTTTGTGAAGTGCACCAGTCCCTCCTGCAGCAAAGCACCCCCACAACCTGATGCTGCCACCCCTGTGCTTCAAGGTTGGGATTGTGTTCTTGTTACGGCTTGGTAATCGTGGAGGAGGAATGAGGCGCAGGAAGCAGTGAACACAGGGTAGAGGTGTTTTTAATATACACTCACACACAAAAAAACAAATGTTCCCACACACAGGGGAGAAAATACATACGGCGTCAAACAACGCCGACACGAACATAAGCCGTCTGACAAGAAACAATCATTAATCCCGCACGAACAGGAGCGGGCCAGCTAAACTAAATAGCCCCTCTAATGGCTAATTGACCACAGGTGTCACAAAATTAAAAAAGGGAAAAGCAAAAGGGAATCGGTGGCAGCTAATAGGCCGGTGACGACGACCGCTGAGCGCCACCCGAGCAGGAGGGGGCGCCACCGTCGGTGGGAATCGTGACAGTTCTTCGGCTTGCAAGCCTGCCCTTTTTCCTCCAAACATAACGATGGTCATTATGGCCAAACAGTTTTATTTTTGTTTCATCAGACCAGAGGACATTTCTCCAAAAAGTACTATCTTTGCAGTTGCAAACCGTAGTCTGGGTTTTTTTATGACGGTTTTGGAGCAGTGGCATCTTCCTTGCTGAGCGGCCTTTCAGGTTATGCCGATATAGGACTCGTTTAAGTGTGGATATAGATCATTTTGTACCTGTTTCCTCCAGCATCTTCACAAGGTCCTTTGCTGTTGTTCTGGGATTGATTTGCACTTTTCGCACCAAAGTACATTCATTCCGCGTTCACAGAACGCGTCTCCTTCCTGAGCGGTATGACGGCTGCGTGGTCCCATGGTGTTTATACTTGTGTACAATTGTTTGTACAGATGAACGTGGTACCTTCAGGCCTTTGGAAATTGCTCCCAAGGATGAACCAGACTTGTGGAGGTCTACAAATGTTTTTTCTGAGGTCTTGGCTGATTTCTTTGATTTTCCCATGATGTCAAGCAAAGAGGCACTGAGTTTGAAGGTAGGCCTTAAATACATCCACAGGTACACCTCCAATTGACTCAAATGATGTCAATTAGCCTATCAGAATATTCTAAAGCCATGACATCATTTTCTGGAATTTTCCAAGCTGTTTAAAGGCACAGTCAACTTAGTGTATGTAAACTTCTGACCCCCTGAAATTGTGATATAGTGAATTATAAGTGAAATAATCTGTCTGCAAACAATTGTTGGAAAAATTACTTGTGTCATGCACAAAGTAGGTGTCCTATCTGACTTGCCAAAACTATATATTGTTAACACGAAATTTGTGGAGTGGTTGAAAAACGAGTTTTAATGACTCCAACTTAAGTGCATGTAAACTTCCGACTTCAACTGTATATATATATTTTTTATTAACGCCAAAGCAAAAACTGTTTTTTTGGAAATGTTTGCAAATTTATAAAACAGAAATACCTTATTTACATAAGTATTCAGACTACTTGCTAAGAGACTCGAAATTGAGCTCAGGTGCATCCTTTTTCCATTGATCAGCCGTGAGATGTTTCTACAACTTGATTGGAGTCCACCTGTGGTAAATTCAATTGATTGGACATGATTTGGAAAGGCACACACCTGTCTATATAAGGTCCCACAGTTGACAGTGCATGTTAGAGAAAACAAATTAGATTTTAAAATCGGACTAAACAGAGATGCTTGTTCTAGGTTCTAGGTCCCAAGAAACAAAGAGATCTGTTGAATCTGACAATTAATCTTGATGGTTGTATAGTCGTCTCAAATAAAACTGTGAAGGACTTCGGCGTTACTCTGGACCCTGATCTCTCTTTTGACGAACATATCAAAACTGTTTCAAGGACAGATTTTTTCCATTTACCTAACATTGCAAAAATCAGAAATTTTCTGTCCAAAAATGATGCAGAAAAAATAATCCATGCTTTTGTTACTTCTAGGTTAGACTACTGCAATGCTCTACTTTCCGGCTACCCGGATAAAGCACAAAATAAACTTCAGTTAGTGCTAAATACGGCTGCTAGAATCCTGACTAGAACCCAAAAATGTGATTATATTACTCCAGTGCTAGCCTCCCTACATTGGCTTCCTGTTAAGGCAAGGGCTGATTTCAAGGTTTTATTGCTAACCTACAAAGCTTTACATGGGCTTGCTCCTACCTATCTTTCCGATTTGGTCCTGCCGTACATACCTACCCGTACACTACGGTCACAAGATGCAGGCCTCCTAATTGTCCCTAGAATCTCTAAGCAAACAGCTGGAGACAGGGCTTTCTCCTATAGAGCTCAATTTTTATGGAATGGTCTGCCTACCCATGTGAAAGACGCAGACTCGGTCTCAACCTTTAAGTCTTTATTGAAGACTCATCTCTTCAGTAGGTCCTATGATTGAGTGTAGTCTGGCCCAGGAGTGTGAAGGTGAACGGAAAGGTACTGGAGCAACGAACCGCCCTTGCTGTCTCTGCCTGGCCAGTTCCCCTCTTTCCACTGGGATTCTCTGCCTCTAACCCTATTACAGGGGCTGAGTCACTGGCTTACTGGTGCTCTTCCATGCCGTCCCTAGGAGGGGTGCGTCACTTGAGTGGGTTGAGTCACTGACGTGGTCTTCCTGTCTGGGTTGGCGCCTCCTCCTTGGGTTGTCCCGTAATGGAGATCTTTGTGGGCTATACTCGGCCTTGTCTCAGGATGGTAAGTTGGTGGTTGAAGATATCCCTCTAGTGGTGTGGGGGCTGTGCTTTGGCAAAGTGGGTGGGGTTATACCCTGCCTGTTTGGCCCTGTCCGGAGGTATCATTGGATGGGGCCACAGTGTCTCCTGACCCCTCCTCTCTCCAGTATTTATGCTGCAGTAGTTTATGTGTCGGGGGGCTAGGGTCAGTATGTTATATCTGGAGTATTTCTCCTGTCTTATCTAGTGTCCTGTGTGAATTTAAGTATGCTCTCTCTAATTCTCTCTTTCTTTCTCTCTTTCTTTCTTTATTTCTCTCTCTCGGAGGACCTGAGCCCTAGGACCATGCCACAGGACTACCTGGCATGATGACTCCTTGTTGTCCCCAGTCCACCTGGCCGTACTGCTGCTCCAGTTTCAACTGTTCTGCCTATGGAACCCTGACCTGTTCACTGTGATTACTATTATTTGACCATGCTGGTCATTTATGAACATTTTAACATCTTGGCCATGTTCTGTTATAATCTCCACCCGGGACAGCCAGAAGAGGACTGGCCACCCCTCATAGCCTGGTTCCTCTCTAGGTTTCTTCCTATGTTTTGGCCTTTCTAGGGAGTTTTTCCTAGCCACAGTGCTTCTACATCTGCATTGCTTGCTGTTTGGGGTTTTAGGCTGAGTTTCTGTACAGCACTTTGATATATTAGCTGATGTAAGAAGGACTATATAAATACATTTGATTTGATGAGATTGAAGGAATTATCCATAGAGCTCTGGGACAGGATTGTGTCGAGGTACAGATCTGGGGAAGGGTACCAAAAAAGTCTGCAGCATTGAAGGTCCCCAAGAACACAGTGGCCTCCATCATTCTTAAACGGAAGATGTTTAGAGCCACTGTGGCTCTTAGAGCTAGCGTCCCGGCCAAACTGAGCAATCAGGGGAGAAGGGCTTTGGTCAGGGAGGTGACCAAGATGGTCACTCTTAACATCTCTGCAGCACTCAGGCCTTTATGGAAGAGTGGCTAGACAGAAGCCACTCCTCAGTAAAAGGCACATGACAGCCCACTCGGAGTTCGCCAAAATCCACTTAAAGGACTCTCAGATCAAGACTCTCTGATGAAGCAAGATTGAAATCTTTGGCCTGAATGCCAAGTGTCACATGTGGAGGAAACCAGGCACCGCTCATCAACAGGCCAATACCATCCTTACAGTGAAGCATAGTGGTGGCAGCATCATGCTGTGGGGATTTCTTTCAGCGGCAGGAACTGGGAGACTACTCTGAATCAAGGGAAAGATTAACGGAGAGATCCTTGATGAAAACCTGCGCCAGTGCGCCTAGGAACTCAGACTGGGGTGACCCTAAGCATACATATAATGTCCTTCAGTGGCCCAGCCAGAGCCTGGACTTGAACCGGATCGAACATTTCTGGAGAGACCTGGAAATAGCTGTGCAGAAACGCTCCCCATCCAACCTGACAGAGATTGAGAGGATCTGAAGAGAAGAACGGGAGAAACTCCCCAAAAACAGGTGTACCAAGCTTGTAGCGTCATACCCAAGAATACTCAAGGCTGTAATTGCTGCCAAAGATGCTTCAACAAAGTACTGAGTAAAGGGCCTGAATTCTTATGTAAATGTGATGTGTTATTCATTTTTATTACCCTTGCAAAAATGTATAAAAACCTGTTTTTGCTTTGTCATTATGGGGTAATGTGTGTACTGTAGAGTGATGAGGGGGGAAAACAATGTAAACCCTTTTAGAATAAGGCTGCAATGAAACAAAATGTGGAAAAAGTGAAGGGGTCTGAATACTTTCCAAATGCACTGTTACATCCAGTACAACTTAGGGCTCAATGGCAGTCTGTTTGAGTCTCTGAGCACATCAAAAAGGCTTTAATTCACTGCTGATGCTCTGATTAGGATCAAGTGACAGATCTGCCTATTAAGTTTCTGCAGTACAGTTCTCAGAGAAGAGGCTTAATGGCTATGAAAGTCGAACTCTAACTGTTTTCTCAATTGGTTGGTAGAGCATGTTTTGACAGCGGATTTAAAAGTGGATATGAAAAAAGATCTTCACATGAACTTGATTGGTCAACCAGCACTCCTGCACTCATTTACATAATGCTTATCCTTTTGGGCTGCTGCAGTGTTGTGGCACTAACTTTGCCCATTCAGAGGGCTGTAGGTCAAAATCAGTCACCAAAGAGAAGGGATAAAAGGCAGGAATTCAGTTGGTGAAGAGTGAATATTGCACCATTCCTGTTAGTAGAAAACCTTGAAGAGTAGAAATATGTAAATACAATGTTCAAAGGGAAAAAGGCAAAAAAGCTACAATTTAAAAAATGAAATATGCTCAACCAGGTGGTTGATATGTCAGTAAAAAGAATGATATATATATATATATATATATATATATATATATATATATATATATATATTTTAAAATACTTATTTATTTTGGTGAAACATTTGATTGAATTGTTGACAACACACAATTATGCAACACATTTGTTAAACCACATTTCATGCCCCATAGGGCAATTAATTCCTATTCTGACCATAAAATAATACACTTAATAGTAATAAAAAAATTGCACTTTGTCATATATTATCTCAAAAGGTAGTCTGAACATGTGGGAAATATGGTGGAAAAACCTGGAACATTTGAAATGTAAGAAAACCATTGTTGGGGACATTGCACTATAGACCAACTGAAAATGCATTATTTTCAATGCATCTGAATATTATTTGGACACACAGTTACAATAATTTGGTTAAATTTGACATCTGTCCTCATTTAACAACGATAACCTACCTATAAAAGCCATTCAAGCGGATTTAAAGTAATTGATGTAATATTCTTGAGATTAGTAAAAATGCTATGCAAATTGCCATTCTAATATGGCATTGCTGGTATGACCCTCTTTTGACTTCTCAACCGCCTGATAGAGCTCTGTAATTTCCTAAATAAACATACATTTGTAAAAAAAAAATATTGGGAGTTCTTATTTGAGTTGTTAGAACTAGGAATTCAAGGTGAAATAATTGTTGTACAGTGTTTTTAAGAGACAGTTAAAGGGTTAAAACTCTTTTGACCTGCATTCATCCTCTACTCCTCTCTCTCTGGCTCTAATGGTTTATATCTCAGACATTCTCTCTGTTAGTTAGGTGTATATGAGCTTGGTACTCTATTTAACACTGGGTATGTAGGTCTTGTAACAATCAGCTTGGATCTCAAACTAAGTTGCAATATTAAAGTTCAAGGCAGACAACATTATATCAAGTGAGCAAAAGAAACACATAGTTACCAATTAGATTTCAATCAAAATAAAATAAAATCTGTCTTTCAAATAATTCCAAAATAAAGTTGACAAAGTCCAAAACCCAATTAGAATCCGAACGCAAAAGTCTCAATGTCCAATTAAAAAAATGTCAATCCCAAAGCAAAAAATGCACAAATATATGTATATATATCCAATAATGAATGTGAAAAAATACATTCACAGGATAAATCTCACCGGACTATAGAAGCAAGTGGAAATCCGACCTTGTAGAGATTTCCTCAGAATGGCTCAATGTTCATGGAGTCCTTAAAAACCAACAGAAATAATATTCCTTTGTTGGTTGAGAAATAATAAAAATGTGCAAGGCATATTAATTTAACGGTTTGTTCTAGGCTGCAAAAGGCTTTTGAACAGCATTAAAACCTTAGCCAGGTATACACCACCATTTTTCCCAGAACGCTTCCTTTCTTAAAGGGACATGCACTCTTGAATGGTTGAGCCACCAAAATAGCAATAGCGGACATCTTAGATTTATTTGCCAGTGCAAATAACACCGATACATAATATAACAGCATGGAAATGAAAAGACACATAAAAGTTTAACCGTGCCAAGTTTTTAACTTTACACCAGACATATATATATATATATATGTATGTGCCTAACATCTCACACTTGTGGAAGCGTCAGTCTCACTCTAGGAATAATGTGCTTCTGTAATCAACCTGGCCAGCCCCCTCCACAATATTCCCCCCACCTGACTGCCTACTAACCCTTGTTTTACACGCATAGAACAGGGTCATGTGAGAGGTGTGTTTGTGTGTAGATGGGGGGTTGGTAGTTGGTGCAGTGGGCAGTAGACCAGGCCTGTGTAAGGGTCTGCAGGCATGTATTGTATTTCCCTGGAGTTGTTCATGTTGACATGGTGAGAGTAGGCTTAGGAGCGTATCTGTTGTGGGGGTCCCCAGCAATCACACAAAATCAATTCCAATTTATATATTTTCCTGTATGTCTGTAGAGGGGAGAGTAAGCCAGTCACTATGATGCACTGTGGAAATCTCTCTTCAAGAAAACAGGGGGATCAGTGGCCTGAAAAATACTGGCATTTTGATCCGATAGACCTAGTTCTAGTGATTAGTTCAAATCAAATCAAAGTTTATTTGTCACGTGCGCCGAATACAACAGGTGTAGACCTTACAGTGAAATGTTTACTTACCGGCTCTAACCAACAGTGCAAAAAAGGTATTAGGTGAACAATTGGTAGTTCTTGTGTTTTGATGTGTTACGCAATGATGGATATTGTGTTAGATATTCATGTTTTGAGCCATGTCCGCCTATATACGGTAACACAGCAATACGATACCATAACTATTGTGTCTTTAAGCCCTTAGCCTTTGTGGTGTGGTTATGGTAACAGCTGTTTATCAGTTTAAGAGTAAACTAATCAGCAGACAGCCTTAGGAAGATGATTTCCCGTAACCAGTGCAAGTGGCTTATGCTGGCTTGGCTGGGGTAATTGGATAGCCAGAGAGAAGATGGTGCTCAACTTTCTAATTACGGAAAAACAAGCTGAAGTTTTTTAATTGGGGAGAAATGAAAATGAGAAAACCTGAAGAGGCTTAGGTGTCTGAAGAGGCTTAGAGACAGAAAGGCGGTGCAGTCTGAGAGTCATTGGACTCAGGAATCACGACAGATGTCTCCTAACGCATGTTCTGCCACACTGTGTGACCTTTTACTGACCTGCATACTGCACCTCCTTCCTCATCAGATGGAATGAAGCCCACACAGCCAAGGTTTAGAGACTTCCTCTGACAGACTCCTAATCTAGAGAAGGAGAAGAGAGGAGAGGAGGAGGGGGATGGGAGAAGAGAGGAAATTAGGGGAGAGAAGAGGAGAGAGGAAAGGAGAAGAGAGGAGAGGAGAGGAGAGGAGAGGGTCAAAGTGTAGCAGACGGAGGAGAGGGTCAAAGTGTAGCAGACGGATAGTGCAGGGAGCAGGCGACCACCTCTGAAATATGGTCAATACTTGACCTTGTGACCCCAGTCCATTAGTGTTGATGTAATATGCGGACATCTCTAGAGGGGAAGTGGTGAGAGTGTGTTTCTGATGCTGATCCAAACAGTTATAAATGCTTTTTGGTTTCATTTGGGCTTTGTATGAACTCACATAAACTCATTTTGAAGTTACATTCCAAATCCACAAACAAAAATGGGACAAAAAGCTCTCAGTTTACCCACAAACCCCTCTCCCTTTTGTGTTTATGATGTATAAAACAAAAGTAACCTGACTACAGGCCATATTAGGGATACTCTGAGTAAGTATTACAAATGAAAGTAAACAAGAGGCAGTATGAACCTGCTCTCCTCAGAGATCTCCAGTGTAACAGGACAGTAGGTCATTACAGTTATAATGACCTTTAAAGTGTTATAAGGCTCATCCTGTAACCATGGCACTAATGTGGTTGGCAACGGTCATTGTTTTTAAAGGTTTTAAAAACAATTCTAATAAATTCCTCAGCTGGACAATGGACGAAGATACTGCAAACTTTTAAAATGTTTATAATCCATCAGATGTTGATTGAATTATGGCACATAAAACATTTTACTGGCACGGACAAATATTGAGTTCAGAGATTTTGGTGGGAACTCAGGTATTTAATTTACCGTCAAATTTCACTCTTAAAATGCACTCATATATACATTTTCTTATTGTAGCAGGCATTTTTTTTTATTATGTTAAAACAAAGACAATTATAGAGCACCAGTCAAAAGTTGACACACAGAGACTAGTAAAAAATAAAGATAAACCCTGGAATGAGTAGGTGTGTACAAACTTTTGACTAGTACTGTATGTGCCTAATTTGCATAAATATACAGGGGAGGCATTTACATATGAATGAATTAACACAAAGGGATGGAACAGGACTGCAACCACCAAACACTTTCTCTGTCTACCCTACCTGCCTCTCACCTACACTGTCTACAGTGCATTAGGAAATGATTCAGACCTCTTGACTTTTTCCACATTTTGTTTAATTCCATTTTTTTCCTTATCAATCTACACACAATACCCCATAATGACAAAGCAAAAACAGTTTTTCTAGAAATGTAAAAAAAAAAATTTTAACAGAAATATCACATTTACGTATTCAGTATTCAGACCCTTTACTCAGGACTTTGTTGAAGCACCTTTGGTAGTGATTACAGCCTCAAGTCTTCTTGGGTATGACGCCTGTATTTGGGGAGTTTCTCCCATTCTTCTCTGCAGATCCTCTCAAGTTCTGCCAGGTTGGATGGAGATCGTCGCTGCACAGCTATTTTCATGTCTCTCCAGAGATGTTTGATGGGGTTCAAGTCCGGGCTCTGGCTGGGCCACTCAAGGACATTCAGAGACTTGTCCTGAAGCCACTCCTGAGTTGTCTTGGCTGTGAGCTTAGGGTTTTTGTCCTGTTGGAAGGTGAACCTTCACCCCAGTCTGAGGTTCTGAGCCTTCGGGAGCAGGTTTTCATGAAGGATCTCTATGTACTTTACTCCGGTCATCTTTGCCTCGATCCTGACTAGTCTCCCAGTCCCTGCTGCTGAAAAACATACCCTCAGCATGATGCTGCCACCATCATGCTTCACCGTAGGGATGGTGCCAGGTTTCCTCCAGACGTGACGCTTGGTTTCTCATGGTTTGAGAGTCTTAAGGTTCCTTTTGGCAAACTCCAAGCGGACTGTCATCCATTTTAGAATAAGGCTGTAACGTATGAAAATGTGGAAAAAGTCAAGGGGTCTGAATACTTTCCGAAGGCACTGTAAACTTCCTCATTAATTCAAATCAAATCAAATTTGTCACATACACGTGTTTAGCTGATATTTTTGTGGGTGTAGCGAAATGCTGGTGCTTCTAGTTCCGACAGTACAGCAATATCTAACAAGCAATATCTAACAATTTCTCACAAATACCCAATACACACAAATTGAAGTAAATTAACGGAATTTAGAATATATAAATATATAGGCGAGCAATGTCAGAGCGGCATAGACTGAGATACAGTAGCTAGTATAGAATACAGGATATACATATGAAATGAGTAATGCAAGATATGTAAATATTATTAAAGTGATATTATTAAAGTGACTAGTGTTCCATTTATTAAAGTGGCCAATGATTTCAAGTCTGTGTATGTAGGCTGCAGCCTCTCTGTGCTAGTGATGGCTATTTAACATTCTGATGGCTTTGAGATAGAAGCTGTTTTTCAGTCTCTTGGTCCCAGCTTTGATGCACCTGTACTGACCCCGCCTTCTGGATGATAATGGGGTGAACAGGCAGTGGCTTGGGCGGGTTGTTGTCCTTGAGGATCTTTTTGGCCTTCCTGTGACATAGGGTGCTGTAGGTGTCCTGGAGGGCAGGTAGTTTGCACTCAGTGATTGCTTTGTGCAGACCGCACCACCTCCTAAGTCTGACTAGAAGACTGCTCCGACTACATCTTCTCCACCGGCGTTGTTTTGGGTCGGACTCTGGAATCAGAATCAGTTCAGCCCTGGGTGGTGCGAACAAAGGATCCGCTTCAGGGAAGTTGTATTCCTGGTCGTAAATGCTGGTAATAGTTCTTCCCGGCTGTATGTAATAACACATAACATTTTCTGGGCTAACAATGTAAGAAATAATACCTTAAAAAACAAAATACTGCAAAGTTTCCTAAGAACTAGAAGCAAAGCAGCCCTCTCTGTCGGCGCCATCTTGTAATCTGTTGTTGTCACGTTATCAAGCTCTCCCTCGCTGCTGCTGTGACTGAGTTTTGAGTGAAGGGGATGGTTACTGTCCTGTAAAATGCTTTCAATCTTTAGGACAATGAGTTTTGTGTAGAGGTTGGTGGCTGATTCTTGATCTATACCAATTATCCTTCCCACCATCTTGATCAAGCACTGAAGCTTGACTTGGTCTTGCGCTCGCATGTCTCCAAACACGCATATCAGACCAAAGGACAGCACACTCTAAAATGGTTTAGTTTGCGTAAAAAACATTGTCTGTTGCAATGTCTTTATCTTTGCAATGACACAGTCATGGAATTTCAGTTTATTGTCTATTTCGATTCCCAGGTACAGTATATATATATATATATATATATATATATATATATATATATATATATATATGTGGTCACTCTATCGACTGATTCCCCATTGATCTTCGAAGGGGGTAGTGCAATTTTGTTCCTTCTAAACTCCATTTACATCTATTTTGTTATCTTGATGTTTATTTTAAGAAAGTTATCTGCGCACCACTGTAAGGACTTTGCCATTTCTCTGTCTGTCACGCCTGCTCCAGCTCTCCCTCTCTGGCGCTCAAGGGTGCCAAGCTGCCCTTCATTACGTATACCTGTCACCATCATTACGCGCAGCTGCACAATATTGAACTCAACTGGACTCCATTAATTTGATTACCCCCTCTATATCTGTCTGTTCCTCCGTTTGTTCCCTGTGTCAGCATTGATGTCGTGATTTTCCCCTGTCCAGACACTGTTCCTGTTCTGTTTCATGTCTGTTGTTTATTAAATGTTCACTCCCTGTACCTGCTTCTCGTCTCCAGCATCTGTCCTCACAGAATGCTGACACCAATATGTGAAGCATCAGGGAGTTTTTGTTCTTTTGTTTTTGTTGATGACGTCAGGTCCGGGTGCCATCACCGATGGAACCGACGGTGCCTCAGCTGGCTCGTCGGGCTTCAACGCCTTAGCCGGCTCGAGAGGTTTTCTTGCCTCGGTTGGTTCGGCAGGCGCCCATCCCACATCATGTCTCAGCTGGTTCATCGGGCTCCCACGCCTCAGTTGGATCGTCAAGCTCCCATGTCTCAGCCGGCTCGCCAGGCTCCCACACCTCTGCTGGCTCGTCGTGCTTCTACGGCCCAGCAGGCTTGTCTAGCACCCATGCCTTGGCTGGCCCATGAGGCTCGCCCAGGTGGGATGCCGGGTGGCGCCCCCAAAGGGGAGGGGGTTACTGTCACGCCTGCTCCTCAGATATAGAGATTACCACTCTATATCTGTCTGCTCCTCAGTTTGTTCCCTGTGTCAGCCTTGATGTCATTATTTTTCCCCTGTTCAGACACTGTTCCTTTTATGTTTCATGTCCGTTGATTATTAAAGGTTCATTCCCTGTATCTGCTTCTCGTATCAAGCGTCTGTCCTCACACTGTCAAAATCTTGAAGACAGGCTTGGTCTGGGTGGAGGAAACCCACATCAGCGGTGTCATCTGTGTATTTAAAGAATTTGTGGGCTGAGTCAGAGGCTTGACAATTGTTTGTGTACAGTGTGTACAGTATCGTTGAAAGTATGCAACCTTGCGTGGCTTCCTATATTCACCATTCTAGATGTAGAGATGGTGGAGTTAAACTTCCCTTGTTGAGTACGGTTCACAAGGAAATTATTAATCCACTTGATCAGTAGAGAGTTGACACCCAAATTCACCATCTTATCCATTAGTAGGTGGGGTTGGATGGTGTTGAACGCGCTACTGAAGTCAATGAATACAATTTTCACTAGGTTCATAGGTATTGTTCAGCATGACCAGTAACACATCATCAATACCCCTGGAGGCATGGTAGGCACATTGGTTTGGATCTAGCTGGGATGAGAGACCAGAGAGAATCTGTTTTTGAATATTTTTTTTTTAAGCATTCATAGGTACAGGTGTCAGGGCTACAGGGCGTAAATCGTTATTTTCTTTTTGCCTGTTGTTTTTAGGTACTTGGACAATCAGTGAATTTTTCCATACATCTGGAATCATCTCACTGTCTAGTGACAGCTGGAACAGCTTCTGGAATGGTAATCTGAGTTGGTCTGTGTATGCCTGAAGTGCCTTGCAGCTGACGCCGTATGGACCATATGATTTTCATGGGTTGACACGTTGAAAGTATTGCTTGCCATGACCAATTAAAAAGGCACAAATACCATAACTACTCTCCAGGGAAGTAGGTATCACTACCTTGGAAAATTGGTGAAATCGGCATATATTAAAACCATGCGTGAGGATATCTAAACTCTGGCTACCGTTGAGAGAGGCGCAGAGGTAACCATCATAGAAGAGGTAAACTATAGCAAAGCATTCTCCGTCTGATGGCAACACCGTCATTCTGACGATCGGTTCTCCAAGGCCGCCCATTTCATCCCTCTCGCCAAATTACCATCTGCAAGAAGACGGCCCAGTTTATGGTGCAGCATGTCTTTCAGATCCATGGACTCCCGGTACATGGTCTCCGATCGGGGTCCTCAGTTCTCGTCTCAGTTCTGGCCTATGACCCAATAAGGCATTCTACACCCTTATTGGGTCATAGGCCAGCCTGTCATCCGGATTCCATCCCCAAACCAACGGTCAGTCGGAGTGAGCCAACCAAGACCTGGAAACCACCTTGAGATGCCTGGTCTCAACAAACCCCACTACCTGGAGCCGTCAACTGGTCTGGGTGGAGTATGCCTGGAACAACCTTCCTTGTTCTGCCATGGGACACTCCCCTTTCGAGTACTCCATGGGGTATCAGCCTCCACTCTTCCCAGAACAAGAGCAGGAGGTCAGCATACCCTCGGCCCAGATGTTTGTCCGCCGCTGTCGACGTACCTGGAGAAGAGCCAGGACGGCTACTCTCAAGACCAACTCCAGGTATCGTCGACAAGAGGACCGTTGCCGGACCCCAACTCCCTGCTACCGCATTGGGCAGAGAGTATGGCTTTTCACTTGGGACCTACCCCTGCAAGTAGTCCCGCAAACTGTCTCCCCAGTTCATTGGTCCTTTTCCCATCTCCAGAGTCCTGAGTTCCACTGCTGTCCATCTTGTGTTACCCCGTACCCTCCGTATCCACCCTACTTTCCATGTGTCCAGAATTAAGCCCGTGTCTCACTGTCCTTTGTCTTCTGTTTCCAGGCCCATCCCTCCCCCCGAGTAATCGATGGCCAGCCAGTGTATACGGTGAAACGCCTCCTGAGGGTTTGACCACGGGGCAGGGGTTTCCAGTACCTGGTTGACTGGGTGGGTTATGGCCTGGAGGAGAGGTGCTGGGGTCCTGCTAAAGACATCTTGGACCTGGCCCTCATTGCCAATTTCCACCGCCGACACCCCAGTCAGCCAGGTATGCGCCCAGGTAGGACGCCAAGTGGCGTCCCTGGGAGGGGGGTACAGTCACGCCATGATCTGTTTCACCTGTCCCTGTGATTGTCTCCACCCCCTCCAGGTGTCACTTCAGTTCTTGTGCTGACGTTGCATCCAAAGGCAGTTTGGAACTCAGTAGTGAGTGTTGCAACTGAGGACAGACCATTTTTTAGCGCTACAGCACTCGATAGTCCTGATCTGTGAGCTTGTGTGGCCTAACACTTTGCAGCTGAGCCGTTGTTGCTCCTAGACATTTCCACTTTACAATAACGTCACTTACAGTTGACCGGGGAAGCTCTAGCAGGGATGAAATTTGACAAACTGACTGACTGTGCCACGTTGAAAGTCACTGAGCTCTTCAGTAAAGCCATTCTATTGCCAATGTTTGTCTATGGATATTGCATGGCTGTGTGCTCGATTTTATACATCTGTTAGCAACGAGTGTGGCTGAAAGAGCCGAATCCACTAATTTGAAGGGGTGTCCACATACTTTTGTCTTTACCTGTATAGTGTTTCAAACACATTGTTTCCAAGTGTTTCATGTCATTCCATTCGCTCGTTTCAGCAAATATTTTGAGCCGTCCTCCCCTCAGCAGCCTCCACTGCAGTCTGAATATCTAATATCAGCCTAATGTACCAATCTGATACTCGAGTCATCTGTTGCTTTTTTGCAGTTCAAGCCTTCCCCAGGCTAAAGGGAACTTTTTCATGGCTCAGGATGTAAAGCAAAGGAAATCTCTTGAGGCTGAGGATATTTCCTAAACAGAAACCTTGAGGCGGCACCCATCAGAGAGGTACTCACTGTTCCTTCTGTGGGATTTCATCAAGGCTGCTCTATCCTGTAGCAGAAACACAGTCTGCTATAGGACTGTTGAACTCATATCTAACTGTCTTTATGGTAGCTCTTTGATGACCATTGTGGCTGATTGAGATTCACAGATCCCCTTCCTGCTTTCAAACAAACCATCAGATCTGGTTTAACAGTTGATAAGTATCTAAATGATTGATTGTCCAGGGCTTATAGGAGTCCCTTGTGGAAGACCAGGATTCTCTGTGTCTGTGAGCAGGAATTACCCATCCTTCTCATCCACCACATCCCTCTTTCCATTTTCCATTTCAAACTACATTTTTCAAACACGTCTGCCGAGACCTTTGTATTTCAAAATCCCTTTTTCAAACGCTTCGGCTGCGTTTCATCCCTGCAGCTCTATCCTGAGGTGACGGAGAGATGGGCTGGTGAGGGGTGAGGAGGGCTGAGGAGGGCTGAGGAAGGGGGAGCTGCTAGGACCACAGCAGACACACATAGAGCCTCGGACCCATTGGACCCCTGTGTGGACCTGCATGCTTAAACATTCCCTCTCTCAGCATGGGACCAGACCCAACATCAGAGCTGCACTCACTCAGGTCCCATATCCCTCTACTCAGCTGTGATTCATCCCTAAACGTACGTGTGTGTGTGTGTGTGTGTGTGTGTGTGTGTGTGTGTGTGTGTGTGTGTGTGTGTGTGTGTGTGTGTGTGTGTGTGTGTGTGTGTGAGAGAGACGGGTTAGGCTGGGCCGGGTGATGATTAATTCAGAGGCAGGCAGGAGAGACAGTGAAGCCTACAACCTGATATCATCACTCTTTGAACAGGAAACACACACAAACACTCAGCCACCTCGCGCCTCCTTCCCCGTGCATCACGCATCATCTCACGTGTCTCTCATAGCTCCATACTTCTCTGGCTCTAACCCCTGGCACTCTGACCAAACATAACACTACAATATCCTCATGCAGCCACGAACCCTACGATGTGCGCCTCATGGCCTGTGTGCGTGTGTGTGTGTTAGTGGTTTCACATGAGAGAGATTGTGTGTGCGTGAGAGTGAGACAGTTTGTGTGTGTGTGTGTGTGTTTTAGTGGTTTCACATGAGAGAGATTGTGTGTGCGTGAGAGTGAGACAGTTTGTGTGTGTGTGTGTGTGGGTGTGTGTGTGTGTGTGTGTGTGTGTGTGTGTGTGTGTGTGCGTGCGTGCATGTGTGTTTTTGAAGCATCCGATGAAAAAGACTAAAACATTTTATTTTCTTTAAATGTCATGCCTCGGGACACATCATATTTGTTTATCCAAATGACAGAGTGACTGGCCTGTCTAAATGATTCATGCACACTGGGAAGAGAGTCAATGGGAAAGACAGATACACAGCGAGGGAAGGGGATAATGATTTCAATACTATAAAAAGCAAATAGACATCTGAGCTCATATGGTACTAGATGTAATATCTATGTGAGGTGATATGCGTGTTTGCTTAGATAGTCAAGACCAGCCTGGAACATTTGTTCTGTGTCTATTGTGTTATTTTAATCTACTTCTGCTAATAATCCATAATTCATACTCATGTGACACCTTGGAAATCACAGGCTACTTATAATGAATTATGCATACCTGAACTGGAGGTTGGAGAGGAAAAGCCTGTCCTCGTGTTACACATACCGATGTCAGGTTAGGTGCACACACACGCGAACTCCTCACATGGAACAAACATCCTGAAACAACACTGTAATATTCTCTTAGTGATGAGCTGCAATCTCAACAATGTTTTCTTCTCCTTCGAGTCACTCTGACCAAACTCCTGACTTCCTAGTAAACACATTTGACCTCAGCATTCACACAGTCATGTTTGACGTAATGGATCCAGTCAGCCAGACCAGATCTGTGTCTGCGGGGATTGACTCAGCACATCCAGAACATCCACTCCAGCACATCCAGTCCAGTCTATCCACTCCAGCACATCCACTCCCGTCTATCCACTCCAGCACATCCAGTCCAGTCTATCCACTCCAGCACATCCACTCCCGTCTATCCACTCCAGCACATCCAGTCCAGTCTATCCACTCCAGCACATCCAGTCCAGTCTATCCACTCCAGCACATCCAGTCCAGTCTATCCACTCCAGCACATCCACTCCCGTCTATCCACTCCAGCACATCCAGTCCAGTCTATCCACTCCAGCACATCCAGTCCAGTCTATCCACTCCAGCACATCCAGTCCAGTCTATCCACTCCAGCACATCCAGTCCAGTCTATCCACTCCAGCACATCCAGTCCCGTCTATCCACTCCAGCACATCCAGTCCAGTCTATCCACTCCAGCACATCCAGTCCAGTCTATCCACTCCAGCACATCCAGTCCAGTGTATCCACTCCAGCACATCCAGTCCAGTCTATCCACTCCAGCACATCCAGTCCAGTCTATCCACTCCAGCACACCCAATCCAGCACATGCAGCACACAGCACAAATCTGGCATTCTCAGCTGTCACTTTGCTTTAGCTAAAATAGAGCCTGGTGAATATTATTGCACCTTAATGTTTCTCACATTCCTTCTTCTGCTTTTCATGATCATCACCATTACCCTTTGCAGGATTGTAGAGCAGCACCAATTCCTGACTGTTAGTTGCATATTGATATTTAACAAGGCATGGCCTTTGGTGTTGTGGGAGGCTTTCAAGCACTGACACACTACATTTGACAAGTAAAGTTGACCTTTCTGTAGGAATCTGTAAATGGTTGAAAGAAAATCCCCCGAAGACTCCTAACAGGCTGATTAGCCACCATAAAGCAGGGGGTGTTTTAATTGGCCCCATTAGTACCGGGGGCCGACCTCCAATTGGTCGGATTAATCCAGAGGCTAAATCAGAGCTCTTCATGTAGCACAGGAGTCTATAATTGGTTGTAATGAACCGGGGGTGGGCATTGTGACGTCTGGTTGGGTCTGGTGCCTTCTTCTACTTCCTTTGCCAGTATGATCGTCAGACCCCATCCACTCATACCGTTGGTCACACTCATTCTACTGATCACCCTATGAATCAGTCATGTCATACCACCCAATAATGCGCGCATGCACACACACACACACGCGCACACACACATAGTTTTAGTGTGCATGCTGGTTCCACTAATTGGCTTCACAGCAATGTAATTCCATAAACACAAATGCTGTACTATGTGGAGGAGCATGTCTCTACAAATGTGTTCTCAGTGAAGCGAGATGCCAGAAGAGATATTAATAATCACTGACTTTCTAAAAGCTCTAGTCGTTCTCCATGCCCCTCTTCCTCTGTCTTATAACCCCCCGCATAAAACAGCCTACTGCTGCTCACCCACAGCCTCCACCCATCCCCTCCAAACACAAACAGAGCCTTTGAAATACATCAGACAACCAACTCTTCCTCCAGAACAATATGGCCGCAGGCCCTCCATAATGATGCCAAATGAACTGTGGGCATGGTTGTAGGATGTGCACTCTGATTTGCATGTGAATCTCCTTCTGTCTGTCTGTGTTAGTTGTTTACGAGGCTTTAAATAAAGCTACATCCATTATGGAGCACTGAGCAGGTGAACGCTGCTTTGTTGATGCCAAGAAAATAGTTGCTATTGAATCAACTGACTGTGTGACAGAGTGAGAAAGATGATTACACGGTAGGAGTAAGTGTTTACATACCGTATGTGTGTTCAGTATGTATTTTTCTCAGTATGTAGTGTAGTGGATGTGAGTGCCTCTATGATAAAGAGGAGGGAGCCTGACCCGCCAAACCGCGCTTCTTTACACCCGCCTGCTTAACCTGGAAGCCAGCCACACCGATGTGTATGAGATCTTAACCTGGAAGCCAGCCACACCGATGTGTATGAGATCTTAACCTGGAAGCCAGCCACACCGATGTGTATGAGATCTTAACCTGGAAGCCAGCCACACCGATGTGTATGAGATCTTAACCTGGAAGCCAGCCACGCCGATGTGTATGAGATCTTAACCTGGAAGCCAGCCACGCCGATGTGTATGAGATCTTAACCTGGAAGCCAGCCACACCGATGTGTATGAGATCTTAACCTGGAAGCCAGCCACACCGATGTGTATGAGATCTTAACCTGGAAGCCAGCCACACCGATGTGTATGAGATCTTAACCTGGAAGCCAGCCACGCCGATGTGTATGAGATCTTAACCTGGAAGCCAGCCACACCGATGTGTATGAGCTCTTAACCTGGAAGCCAGCCACACCGATGTGTATGAGATCTTAACCTGGAAGCCAGCCACACCGATGTGTATGAGATCTTAACCTGGAAGCCAGCCACACCGATGTGTATGAGCTCTTAACCTGGAAGCCAGCCACACCGATGTGTATGAGATCTTAACCTGGAAGCCAGCCACACCGATGTGTATGAGATCTTAACCTGGAAGCCAGCCACGCCGATGTGTATGAGATCTTAACCTGGAAGCCAGCCACACCGATGTGTATGAGATCTTAACCTGGAAGCCAGCCACACCGATGTGTATGAGATCTTAACCTGGAAGCCAGCCACGCCGATGTGTATGAGATCTTAACCTGGAAGCCAGCCACACCGATGTGTATGAGATCTTAACCTGGAAGCCAGCCACGCCGATGTGTATGAGATCTTAACTTGGAAGCCAGCCACGCCGATGTGTATGAGATCTTAACCTGGAAGCCAGCCACGCCGATGTGTATGAGCTCTTAACCTGGAAGCCAGCCACACCGATGTGTATGAGATCTTAACCTGGAAGCCAGCCACACCGATGTGTATGAGATCTTAACCTGGAAGCCAGCCACACCGATGTGTATGAGCTCTTAACCTGGAAGCCAGCCACACCGATGTGTATGAGATCTTAACCTGGAAGCCAGCCACACCGATGTGTATGAGATCTTAACCTGGAAGCCAGCCACACCGATGTGTATGAGGAAACACCGCAGGCGCCCGACACGCCACAATGAGTCTCTAGAGCGCGATGAGCCAAGTAAAGCCCCCTCGGCCAAACCCTCCCCTAACCCGGATGACACTTGGCCAGTTGTGCGCGGCCCTATGGGACTCCCGGTCACGGCCGGTTGTGACACAGCCTGGGATCGAACCCGGGTCTGTAGTGACACCTCAAGCGCTGCAATGGATGCAGTGCCTTAGACCGCTGCGCCACTCAGGAGGCCGGGAGGACGATTTTTCATTCATATTCCTTTCACCCAGTTCAATGTAACATTGATAGGTTTAGGCTACTACATGATCATTTTCTCTATACCCATCATGAGGTTGCTACAACCTAGCTTACGGATTAAAGGTTTACAACGTAGGCGCACAGGTCGAGATAAAAATGTGAGTAATCAAGGTGACAGACGGTGACACATTCAATACCGCAATGCACACTCTTGCCTGCATCTAGCTGATCAAGGGTGTAATCGTTAGTCCAACAGTTGCAAACGAGAGTTTCTATTGGACAAATTCAGCTATGTGTATCCCCATTTTGTTCCGCTTTCATCTGTTTAAGAAATATTTTTCAACAGAATCTGCAAAATGAATACACCCCTGATCAGCCTAGCTGTGTGGAAGAGAAGGTACTGCTCTGTTTCAGCCATTATGGGCAGCCTAGCTGTGTGGAGAAGGTACTGATCTGTTTCAGCTGTTATGGGCAGCCTAGCTGTGTGGAGGAGAAGGTACTGCTCTGTTTCAGCCATTATGGGCAGCCTAGCTGTGTGGAGGAGAAGGTACTGCTCTGTTTCAGCTGTTATGGGCAGCCTAGCTGTGTGGAGGAGAAGGTACTGCTCTGTTTCAGCTGTTATGGGCTGCGTAGCTGTGTGGAGGAGAAGGTACTGCTCTGTTTCAGCCGTTATGGGCTGCGTAGCTGTGTGGAGGAGAAGGTACTGCTCTGTTTCAGCTGTTATGGGCTGCGTAGCTGTGTGGAGGAGAAGGTACTGATCTGTTTCAGCTATTATGGGCAGCCTAGCTGTGTGGAGGAGAAGGTACTGATCTGTTTCAGCTGTTATGGGCAGCCTAGCTGTGTGGAGGAGAAAGTACTGCTCTGTTTCAGCCATTATGGGCAGCCTAGCTGTGTGGAGGAGAAGGTACTGCTCTGTTTCAGCCATTATGGGCAGCCTAGCTGTGTGGAGGAGAAGGTACTGCTCTGTTTCAGCCATTATGGGCAGCCTAGCTGTGTGGAGGGGGAAGTACTTTTTGTTTCCTTAAGTGTCCTTGTATCAACAACCTTTGAAAAGTTTGAATCCTTTATGATGTAATGTGATTTGTGGATTCAAATAAAGTATTTAAAATGTGTGTGTGCGTGGGTGGGCGGGCGCATGTCCGGCTGCAAGCGAATGTGCAGACATAGGTGTGTGTATTTATGTGTGTGTGTGTGTGTTACTGGGTTATTGAGTTGGCTTCAGGCACTGTGTAATGTGTCTGTCACCACCAGTAGAACTAGAGGACAAATATTGACATCCACCTCCCTCGCTTGCTCCCTCTCTCTCTCGCGCCTGTCTGTATTGTTGTGTGGAGAAGCACTGCAAAGAAATGAAAACTTTCACTTCATGCAATGTCTTCTCTCTTTTTTTCTCTCTCACTCAGCACTGTGAGACATCCGAGGCGTTTTCTCTGCCCAGCGGTAAATACTCTAGTGTGAGATAAGGAGTGCAAAGAAGTGAAGCAGAGAGAAAATGTCATTTCTTTCTTTTCCAATATTGTCTCTCTCATTCTCTCTCTTTGTCTCTCTTTCCTGACTTGTTTAACTATCTGTGTAACGGCGAAACAACTCTGGCTGTAATAGAAACGTATTGAAGCATTTTAGGTCACAGTTTTCTCACTGCTTCTCCTGACCAGCTGCCACTGTCCTAAATCCTCTGGGGGTGTGGTACGTTATAAGACCAAGGCACCACCATTCCATAGAGGTAGGTACAATGATTTAGAGACTATGATTAATCAATATATACAGGAAATGATCGTAGGGTTAAAGCAAAGCAGGTTGAGCGGAGCAGTGGGAATACGGTTGTTCCAAGGGGCTGAGGGAGACGGACAGAGAAACAGATAAAGACAGACAGACACAGGAACAGACAGATCTACCAAGACAGGCAAATAGACAGACGCATGTACTATTATAGACAAAAACAAATTCAGACATTAAGACACAGGGCATTCAGACACAGGGCATTCAGACACAGGGCATTCAGACACAGGGCATTCAGACACAGGGCATTCAGACACAGGGCATTCAGACACAGGGCAGAACTCAACCTATGTGTCTGTTCCTGTCTCTCTGCCTTGGGCTGATTTGGAGGTCAACGGACTTCATGCCAATCATCCCTAACCAGCATGGTCACTATCCTATCCTGCGCATATATTCATGTTGATGGTTTATCTCACCAAACATACATTTAAAACCCTTCAGTAATTGAAAGGCAGATAAAGTCCCAAGCCATAAGACTGCTAAATAGCTAACAAAATGGATACATGGACTATCTGCATTGACCCTTTTACTTGTGCACTGACCCTATGCACACTGACAGGACTCTACACTCTCACTCACACTGACACTCCAACACACACTCACACACTTCATTTGCTTACATTCACATAACACGCATACATATTCATACTGACTCTAAACACACACTCACATACAATCATCATATACACTGCTGCTACTCTGTTTATCATATATCCTGATGCCTAATCACTTTACCCATATACATACTGTGTATTCGGAAAGTATTCAGACCCCTTGACTTCATCCACATTTTGTTACGTTACAGCCTTGTTCTAAAATTGATTAAATTGTTTTTTTCCCCTCATCAATCTACACACAATACCTTATAATGACAAAGCAGAAACCGGTTTTTAGAAATTGTTGCAAATTAAAATAAAAAAAAACTGAACTATAACATTTACTTTAGTATTCAGACCCTTTACTCAGTACCTTGTTGAAGCAACTTTGGCAGCGATTACAGCCTCAAGTCTTCTTGGGTATGACGCTACAAGCTTGGCACACTTGTATTTGTGGAGTTTCTACCATTCTTCTCTGCAGATCCTCTCAAGCTCTATCAGGTTGGATGGGGAGCATCGCTGCACGGCTATTTTCAGGTCTCTCCAGAGATGTTTGATCGGGTTCAAGTCTGGGCTTTGGCTGGGCCACTCAAGGACATTCAGAGACTTGTCCCGAAGCCACTCCTGCATTGTCTTGGCTGTACTTGTGGTAAATTCAATTGATTGGACATGATTTGGAAATACACACACCTTGTTGTCCTGTTGGAAGGTGAACCTTCGCCCCAGTCTGAGGTCCTGAGCGCTCTGGAGTAGGTTTTCATCAAGGATCTCTCTGTACTCTGCATTGTTGGTTAAGGGCCCGTAAGTAAGCATGTCACTGTAAAGTTGTATCTGTTGTATTCGGCGCATGTGACAAATACAATTTGATTTGACTTGACTGCTCCGTTCATCTTTCCCTCGATCCTGACTTGTCTAACAGTCCCTGCCACTAAAAACATCCCGACAGCATGATGCTGCCACCACCATGCTTCACCATAGGGATGGTGTCAGGTTTCCTCCAGATGTGACGCTTGGCATTCAGGCCAAAGAGTTCAATCTTGGTAACATCAGACCAGAGAATCTTGTTTCTCATTGTCAGAGTCCTTTAGGTGCCTCTTGGCAAACTCTAAGCGGGCTGTCGTGCATTTTACTGAAGAGTGGCTTCCGTCTGGCCACACTACCAAAAAGGCCTGATTGGTGTAGTGCTGCAGAGATGGTTGTCCTTCTGGAAGTTTCTCCCATCTCTACAGAGGAACTCTGGAGCTCTGTCAGAGTGACCATCGGGTTCTTGGTCACCCCCCTGACCAAGGCCCTTCTCTCACGATTGCTCAGTTTGGCTGGGTGGCCAGCTGTAGAAAGAGTTTGGTGGTTCCAAACATCTTCCATTTAAGAATGATGCACTTTCAATGCGGCAGACATTTTTTGATACCCATCCCCAGGTCTGTGCCTCGACACAATCCTGTCTTGGAGCTCTACGAATAATTCCTTCGACCTCATGGCTTGGTTTTTGCTCTGACATGCAATGTCAACTGTGGGATCTTACATAGACAGGTGTGTGCATTTCCAAATCATGTCCAATCAATTGAATTTACCACAGGTACATCTCAAGGATGATCAATGGAAACAGGATGCACCTGAGCTAAATTTCGAGACTCATAGCAAAAAGGTCTGAATACTTATGTAAATAAGGTATTTCTGCTTGTTATTTTTTTATACATTTGCAAAAAACTAAATTGTGTGTTGATTGATGAGGAAAACAATAATTTCATACATTTTACAATGTAACAACATAACAACATTTTGAAAAAGTCAAGGGGTCTGAATACTTTCTGAACTCACTGTATCTACCCCTACTACGCCAGTATCCCTGCACATTGTAAATATGGTATTGGCACTGCCACTAGAAATTACCATGTATATAGCTTACCTACTTTCTCGTGCGCTTCTTATTTCTATTTCTGGTATGTTTTTGTTCTACTTTACTTTATTTTATAGTACTATGGGTATTTATTACTGCATTGTTGGGAAAGAGCTTGCAAGAAAGGCATTTCACTGTACTTGTGCACGTCATTAAAACTTGAAACTAGACAAATGATCAGAAAATAGAGTGAGAAAGGAGAGGGAGAGAGAGCTGCTGAAGATTCGGCTTTTTTGTTGTTGTGCACATTTAACTGAAGTGTTTCCTAATTGTGAATCCCTTTCGACCCCTCTGTCTCACACTCTTCATCACCCCTTACCAATTTTATTTTCAGACGGATAGACAGAACTCCAAGGTAACCTGCCTAAGTAACTATCTCACATGTGTAATTATGAAGTGCTTTGAAAGGCTAGTCATGACTCACATTAACACCATCATCCCAGACACCTTGGACCCACTCCAATTCGCATACTTCCCCAACAGATCCACAGGTGACGGTATCTCAATTGTACTTCACACTGCCTTCTCCCACCTGGACAAGAGAAGAAATAACTATGTAAGAATGCTGTTCATAGAGTATAGCTCAGCCTTCAACACCATAGTCCACTCCAAGCTCATCTACAAGCTGGGGACTATGGGACTGAACAGCTCCCTCTGTAACTGGATCCTGGACCACCTGATGGCCCAGCCCAAGGGGGTGAGGGTAGCGGACAACACCTCTGCCACGCTGACCCTCAACGCAGGGGCCCCTCAGGGGTGTGTGCTTAGTCTCCTCTTGTAAAATCTGTTCCCCCATGACATGTGGCCTCGCATGACTCCAATACCATCATCAAGTTAACTGACTACACGACAGTGGTAGGCCTGATCACCGACAACGAGGCTTGGCAGTGTGGTGCCATGAAAACAAGCTCTCCCTCAAAGTCAGTAAGACCAAGGGGCTGATCGTGGACTACAGGAGAAACAGGGGAGAACATGCCCCATCCACGGGGCTGTAGTGGAGTGCGTCGAGAGCTTCAAGTTCCTTGGTGTCCACATCACTAAGGACTTAACGTGGTCCACACACACCCGCACAGTCATGAAGAGGGCATGACAACGACTCTTCCCCCTCAGGAAGCTGAGAAGAGGAGGAGGCTGTCAATGTCCCTTGGATCCTCAAAAAGTTCTACAGCTGCACCATCGAGAGCATCTTGACCGGCTGCATCACCGCTTGGTATAGTAAGCACCACCCTCAACCGCAAAGCACTATAGATAGTGGTGCAGACAGCCCAGTACATCACTGGGGCCGGGCTCCTTGCCATCCAGGACCTCTATATCAGGCGGTGAATTGCCAAAGACTCCAGCCACCCAAACCATAGACTGTTCACTCTGCTACCGTCCAACAAACGGTACCGGAGCATCGACTCTTGGATCAAAAGGCTCAGAGACATCTTCTACCCCCAAGCCATAAGACTGCTAAATAGCCATGAGACTGCAAAATAGTTCATTCATGTTTACCCGGACTATCTGCACTGACACTATCTTGCACTAACTCTATGCACACTAACAAGACTATATACACAGAGTGTACAAAACATTAAGAACACTTGCTCTTGACATGATATAGACTGACCAGGTGAATACAGGTGAAAGCTATGATCCCTTGTTGATGTGACTTAATCCACTTCAATCAGTGTAGATGAAGGGGAGGAGACAGGTTAAAGAAGGATTTAAAACCTTGAAACAATTGAGACATGGATTGTGTATGTGTGCCATTCAGAAGGTGAACGGGCAAGACAAAATATTTAAGTGCCTTTGAACGGAGTATGGTAGTAGGTGCCAGGCACACCGTTTTGAGTGTGTCAAGAACTGCAATGCTGCTGGGTTTTTCACACTCAACAGTTTCCCGTGTATCAGGAACCACCCAAAGCACATGCAGTCAACTTAACACAACTTTTAGAAGCATTGAAGTCAACATGGGCCAGTATTCCTGTGGAACGCTTTCAACACCTTGTAGAGGCCATTCCCCAACGAAATGAGGTTGTTCTGAGGGCAACTCAATATTACGAATGTGTTCTTAATGTTTTATACACACTATATCAACACTCACACACACACTGCATTGACACTCTCACACATTCACATACACTACATACGCACACACACACAACACACACACGCATAACACACACAAGCATACCGACAACACATACACACACATACACACACAACACATACACACACATACACACACACTTTTACACTCATCATACGCTGCTGCTAATCTGTTCCTTATTTTATTCTTATTATTATCTATCCTGATGCCTAGTCAGGTTACCTAGTTACCCTGACTTTATATACAGTCATGGCCAAAAGTTTTGAGAATGACACAAATATTAATTTTCAAAGTCTGCTGCCTCAGTTTGTATGATGGCAATTTGCATATACTCCAGAATGTTATGAAGAGTGATCAGATGAATTGCAATTAATTGCAAAGTCCCTCTTTGCCATGCAAATGAACTGAATCCCCTAAAAACATTTCCACTGCATTTCAGCCCTGCCACAAAAGGACCAGCTGACATCATGTCAGTGATTCTCTCGTTAACACAGGTGTGAGTGTTGACGAGGACAAGGCTGGAGATCACTCTGTCATGCTGATTGAGTTCGAATAACAGACTGGAAGCTTCAAAAGGAGGGTGGTGCTTGGAATCATTGTTCTTCCTCTGTCAACCATGGTTACCTGCAAGGAAACACGTGCCGTCATCATTGCTTTGCACAAAAAGGGCTTCACAGGCAAGGATATTACTGCCAGTAAGATTGCACCTAAATCAACCATTTATCGGATCATCAAGAACTTCAAGGAGTGCGGTTCAATTGTTGTGAAGAAGGTTTCAGGGCGCCCAAGAAAGTCCAGCAAGCGCCAGGACCGGCTCCTAAAGTTGATTCAGCTGCGGGATCGGGGCACCACCAATGCAGAGCTTGCTCAGGAATGGCAGCAGGCAGGTGTGAGTGCATCTGCATGCACAGTGATGCGAAGACTTTTGGAGGATGGCCTGGTGTCAAGAAGGGCAGCAAAGATGCCACTTCTCTCCAGGAAAAACATCAGGGACAGACTGATATTCTGCAAAGGTACAGGGATTGGACTGCTGAGGACTGGAGTAAAGTCCTTTTCTCTGATGAATCCTCTTTCCGATTGTTTGGGGCATCCGGAAAAAAGCTTGTCCGGAGAAGACAAGGTGAGCGCTACCATCAGTCCTGTGTCATGCCAACAGTAAATCATCCTGAGACCATTCATGTGTGGGGTTGCTTCTCAGCCAAGGGAGTGGGCTCACTAACAATTCTGCCAAGAACACAGCCATGAATAAAGAATGGTACCAACACATCCTCTGAGAGCAACTTCTCCCAACCATCCAGGAACAGTTTGGTGACGAACAATGCCTTTTCCAGCATGATGGAGCACCTTTCCATAAGGCAAAAGTGATAACTAAGTGGCTCTGGGAACAAAACATCGGTATTTTGTAATGGTCAATAAAAGCCTTTGACACTTATGAAATGCCTGTAGTTATACTTCAGTATTCCATAGTAACATCTGACAAAAATATCTAAAGACACTGAAGCAGCAAACTTTGTGGAAATTAATATTTGTGTCATTCTCAAAACATTTGACCACGACTGTACATACCTACCTTAAATATCTCATACCCCTCCACATTGATCTGGTACTGGTACTCCCTGTATATCAAATCCAATAAAACGTTTTGGGTCACATACATGTGTTTAGCAGATGTTATTGCGGGTGTAGAAATATGCTTGTGTGTAGCTCCATTCTTGTGTATTTTATTCCTCTTGTGTTACTATTTTTCCTTTTATTAGACATTTTTAACTCTGCATCATTGGAAAGGGCTCGTAAGCAAGCATTTCATGGTTAAGTCGACACCCGTTGTACTCGGTGCATGTGACAAGTCAAATTTGATTTGATTTGACAGACACGGCTGGTTGCCATGGTTACGGCACTTTTGTCTATATCGTTGCCAGGTGAGGTGACCGGTTGTCATAGAATCCAGACGGCTGCACGCTATAAATCTCGCCGTTGCTTTCTCCGTCTGTCTCTCTATCTCTGTCTCACATGGGGCTTCTGAGGGGAGGATGGCTCACAGTAATGGCTGGAACGGAGTGAATGGAATGGTGTGTTTGATACCATTCCACCTATTCCGCTCCAGCCATTTCCACAAGCCCTTCCTCCCAAATTAAGGTGCCACTAACCTCATGTGCTCTGTCTGTCATTCACTACTTACCTCCCTCACTGTGCCTGCCAATCTCTCTCTGTTTTCATGACTTATGCCAGAAGAAGCCTATGTTAAAAGCTCTGGGTAAAGCTGGATGCTCATACACACAATTGTCTATCAATGATTTAGACTAGTACCATCTTATATGACACTAGTTGTGTGAATCCAGGGTTACATTGCGTGGGCTTTTGTAGGGCAACAAGTGAAAGTAGCAGTACCAAGAACAGACAGCAGGGGGATGTAAAGAACTGCAAAGAAGGGCCATCACAACAAAGCCACACTCATGCACTCACAGTCACACACATTCACTCCCTAAACACAATACACAGTAGTCACATGCATGCTCACACATACCCACTCGAAGGCACTCAGAGGCACACACAAACAGACACAGGCGCATTAACGCAGGCTCTGGGTGGCTGCCCTGAGTACGAGGGCAAATATGGAGGGATGGCCGCCCTTCAGTTGACACAGTTTAGTGGTGCGTTGAGCTCAGTTGCGTAAATTTGGCAAATTCTGCTGATGTGCCGTGGGGAGAGCGTGAGCCCCACATTCCAGCTGACTGAACTGGGTTAGGACAGATTGTAGGACAAACTCCCAAACCATTTCTGTCACACATACGCCCACACACAAACACACATACGCACACACACGCACACAAACACACACACACGCATGCACACGCACAAGAAGCGCAGACACAATCCCAAACCGCTGTTGTGGTACAGAGGCAGGCAAAACAAACATGAAACAGATGCATAACTACACGGACAGATATGTCATTTGTATACATATTTTCCCACAAAGAAAACACATACTAAGATCTGTTTTTGTTTAAGATTCATATAGGGAGGAAAGAACAGACGTCTTTTAAAAGAACCAGTGACTCAGAGAAAGATGTACAGAGAGACAGGGCTCTGTCATTGAAAGTGGCACATCAACACACAGCCAGACACTCAGAGCCATACACACACATATGGGAAAGAACTTACATGCACACACACACACACAGCTTGAGCCTGTGTTGGGAAAAAAAATCTGTGCAAATTGAATATACATGACATACAACTTTGAAGAGATTAGAGGAAAGGAGAAAGGAGGAACACATGTCAATCTGATGAGTGTAATTGCTGCTCAGTCTGAAGCTGCGGCTCACACAGCAGACAGAGACAGAGCAGATGGGGCTAATGAGGTCACAGGTCAGCCTTAATAAATCAGTTGTATTAAAAGCAGAGGAAATAGATGAGCACAGATTGCCTCATTTACTTATTACCTCTTAGGCTGGAAGAGGAGAGAGAGAGAGAGAGAGAGAGAGAGAGAGAGAGAGAGATAGAGATAGAGATGGATGGATAGGGAGGAGTGAGATGGAGTGAGACATCCAGGCTGATATGAGAGAACCTGTCGAGTATTGGGCCAGGTGTTGTGAGGCTCAGTGTGTCTGTGCTGTGGGGAGCTGCTGACCTTTGAGAGCAGATTTGATTGGAGGCTGGATGTGCTTGGCATAGAGTGGGCCAAACAGACACACCAGGGACAGGCATGCCGAAGGGGCACATCAGAGACAGACATACAGACGGGACACCACCGACCTGTGTGGGTGTGGGTGTGTGTGTGTGTGTGTGTGTGTGAGAGTCCTGGTTTACACACAGCTCTGTCAGGGTGACATTACTTTTTAGCTGTGTGTAACACACTGCTCTTCATCAATGTAATAATGCAGTCATCACATATTCTCTGTGATCTGGTGCATCGCCACCATGGTCCATAGGAGGGGTGCTGGGGTTGAAGAGAGGGTACCAGAGGGGCCGGAAGGGGAGAGAGGTCTGGGGCCCCACAACATAGCTTGTCACTGGTCACAGCATTCTATTTACATGTGGTACACACCCAGAAAGACACACACACACTTGATACAGCTCAGTGCCCCTTTGGTCAAATTCCACTGTGTTTTTGCTCTTCGGTTGACAGGTTTTGCTGTGTGGAGAAAAAACAACCCACCCCCCCACTCTCCCCATCTGTCTCCATCCTCCCTCACACACACCCATTCCAACGACAGGGTCAAAGGCCACGGCTATCAAAACAGGGTGGATGGGATTGGAAGTCTGTTCATATCGCAAAACATTGGCCTTTTGTCTCGAAGGATGGAGAGAGAGAGAGAGAGTTATGGAGGGAGAGAGGGAGCGTTAGAGGGCGAGAGAGAGAGAGAGGATGGGAGAGAGAGAAAAGAGAGGGTGAGTTAATTACAAGGCTATGCTACATGATATGTGGTTGAACTGAGTTGGTTTAGATAATACTTATCATACAAGAGGTTAGATATACTATATTGAATCATAGAACTCATGAGGTATTCAACAGAGGATGAGGCTAGACTATTGTGGTATTTAATTTAGAACATTCCATTATTGTTCTTCTTTGATGTCATGAATCCAAGCTGTTACTGAGTGTGGGCCTAAACCAGGGGTGTCAAACTCATCCCACTGAGGCCCTAGTGTCTGTCAAATAAGCCCTAGACAACCAGGTGAGGGGAGTTCCTTGCTAATTAGTGACCCTAATTAATCAATCAAGTACAAGGGAGGAGGGAAAACCCCCAGACACTCGGCGCTCCGTGGAATGAGTTTGACTCGTGGCCTAAATGAAAGACCCCGTCTGTCGTAGAGGATGTTAATCCCAGTGTGTGTGTTTAATTAAGCGAACACACACACGTCTGTGTGTCATGTCTCTTAGGGGGGCTGTTGATCTGTGTGTGACCTATGTGTCTCTGGGGGCATGTTGGTCTGAAGGAATGTTGACCTAGAAACCAGAGTAGGAATACTCTCGACAAGATCACAAATCTCCTATCATTCTCCTTCTGTGTTTGTGTGAGTCAGTACTGTACTGACCGTCCTTTGACGGTGTCTGTGACTGTGTCTGTGGATAGAAAGGAGGGGTGCATATGTGGGTTGCTGTAGAACCTACCACCTGTCAGTGTTTTGCTTTCGACACTGACCTCTGACATTCACTCGACCAATCCACGGCAACCTTTAGTAATACAGGTCACGGCACCAATTTAACGTAGGTGGCTTCCTCCATCAGGGCTCGACCCCCACTGCTTCCATGCACATCAACGGTTCCCTAATCGCACTACCAATGCATGCGATTCACCAAACAAGCTGAAGACCAGGGCCCTTTACCAAGTATCTAATCACCATGTGTTCAATACTTGTTTGTACAGGGATTACTTGCAGGTATCATCCGCCAATAGCTACATGCGTTATTTTATATCAGTGTGTAACCTCTCATATTGTCCTCTGAGCAGGAGTGTATGCAATGTGTGTCAGTGGACTACCCAGGCAGAGCAGCAGATGGAGGATATGGTCAACCAACCTAATCTGTGTAATTACCTTGACAATTCCCTTCGGTATTTCCGTCCATCCTAAACCTCACTGACCTATCCTGTGTCTGCTAAACCTCACTGACCTATCCTGTGTCTGCTAAACCTCACTGACCTATCCTGTGTCTGTTAAACCTCACTGACCTATCCTGTGTCTCCTAAACCTCACTGACCTATCCTGTGTCTCCTAAACCTCACTGACCTATCCTGTGTCTGCTAAACCTCACTGACCTATCCTGTGTCTCCTAAACCTCACTGACCTATCCTGTGTCTGCTAAACCTCACTGACCTATCCTGTGTCTGCTAAACCTCACTGACCTATCCTGTGTCTGCTAAACCTCACTGACCTATCCTGTGTCTGCTAAACCTCACTGACCTATCCTGTGTCTGCTAAACCTCACTGACCTATCCTGTGTCTCCTAAACCTCACTGACCTATCCTGTGTCTCCTAAACCTCACTGACCTATCCTGTGTCTCCTAAACCTCACTGACCTATCCTGTGTCTCCTAAACCTCACTGACCTATCCTGTGTCTGCTAAACCTCACTGACCTATCCTGTGTCTGCTAAACCTCACTGACCTATCCTGTGTCTGGCACCGGTACTAACCGTCCTCCCACCTCAGCTTACTGACACCACCTCCCCCCAGCCACTATCTATGCCAGCCAGACAAACTCCTCCACATGGTCATGTCATTAGCTGGTCCTTAGAGCCTGGCAGTTTAGACCAGATCTCCTTCTCACATTGTAACAGAGATAACAATGACGTAGCTGCATCAATCTTACTTTCACTACATACTTGAAAACGTTCTCTGTGATAAGAGAACCAAATCTAATGCGAACCAAAATAGAATAATTAACTCCTGCTGAGTAAACAAACATCTGTTCTTATCAGCAGCTTCATGACTGAAGATGCATGACGTATTCGGTGTTAGGAGTTACGTCTCAGACTGGTGTGCTGTTGTTGAGATGCTGTGTTCTCTGGTTAATTCTGCCAGATGCCTATCCACAAACCTCTGTGCTGCTGCTTGTGGAAGACAGACAGCAGGGACTGGGAGTTTTATTTATTTTATATAACTAGGCAAGTCAGTTAAGAACAAATTCTTATTTACAAAGACTGCCTACCCAGGGCCAATTTTGCACCGCCCTATGGGACTCCCAATCACGGCCGGTTGTGATACAACCTGGAATCGAACCAGGGTCTGTAGTGACACCTCTAGCACTGAGATGCAGTGCCTTAGACCGTTGTGCCACTCAGGAGTGGTGCAGCTGCATTGTTGGTCATCCTAGTTTTGGTTAGCACTGCCTGTTACCCATCAACATGCTCACTTGATTTGCTGCCAGCTTTGTCATTTTGATTTGAACTTGGGGGTCCTCATGCCAGGGATTTCCTAAGGTTCCCCTCCATTCTGTAGAGTAATACACTCTCCACAGTAGTAACCCTTGATTGATTTTGACTATATAAAAACAATGCAACCACAAGTGTGAAGACAAGCATTTAGAAATGTGTCAACAAAAAGTGCAAAATGCATTTCCATCCCTGTCCAAATTCAAACATGTTACATTTACAGCTAACCCACATTAAAATAATATGTCTAAATACTAAAATATTCACTGTTTTTGCATCCATGACCAGTAAACTGTCGTTCTGCAGACATGGCCATACTATAGTGATCAATAGTGCTTTGTTAATGATTAGTATACTGCAGTATTTACTATAGCATTTAAGACATGACTAGTAACACCTGCTGATTAGGTTAGATAAAAATGGCACAACTACCAGACTATGCCAGTTACTGTTGAATGAGGGGAACACCTCAACCAGAAGACGCAGGTTCATGATGGCAGCAGTTTTACGGGCGACCAACCAATTGTGCCATTATGTGGGTTTTTTTCGCGTTGTTTGTAACTTATTTTGTACATAATGTTTCTGCCACCTTATCTTATGGCAAAAAAGAGCTTCTGGATAGCAGGACAGCGATGACTCACCTCAGATTAGACAAATATTTTTTCTTCAACAAGCAGGACGCACAGAACATTCTCCGAACACCCAACAAGGCCAACATCCCAGTTATTGGCAAGAGGAAGAGACACAGTTACAGAGAACACAGAGCAGGTTGCCTCGTAAGGATCTGCAGAAGGTGAGTGGGAAAGCTGCCGTTACTGTCAATATTACTCGCCAATGTGCAATCATTGGACAATAAATTAGACGACGTACGATCACGAATATCCTACCAACGGGACATCAAAAACTGTAACAGCTTATGTTTCACGGAATCGTGGCTGAACGATGACATGGATATTCAGCTAGCGGGATAAACGCTGCACCGGCTAGATAGAACAGCACACACGGCTAGATAGAACAGCACACTCCGTCCGGTAAGATGAGGGGGGGCCGGTCTGTGCATATTTGTAAACAACAGCTGGTGTACGAAATGTAAGAAAGTCTCTAGATTTTGCTCGCCTGAAGAAGAGTGTCTAATGATAAACTGCAGACCACACTACCTGCCAAGAGAGTTTTCATCTACTTTTCGTGGCTGTTTATTTACCACCACAGACGGATGCTGGCACTCGAACCGGACTCAGTCAGCTGTATAAGGAAATAAGCAAACAGGAAACCGCTCACCCAGAGGCGGCACTCCTATTGGCCGGAGACTTCAATGCAGGGAAACTTAATAAATCAGTTCTACCAAATTTCTATCAACATGTTGAATGTGCAACCAGAGGGAAAAAAATCTAGATCACCTGTACACCACACACAGAGACGCGTACAAAGCTTTCCCTCGCCCTCAATTTGGTAAATCTGACAATTCTATCCTCCAGATTCCGGCTTACAAGCAAAAATTAAAGCTGGAAGCACCAGTGACTCGGTCTATAAAAAAGTGGTCAGAGGACCCGGAAGCTTAGAAGAAATCCTGCTATGCCCTCCGACGAACCATCAAACAGGCAAAGCGTCAATACAGGGCTAAGATTGAATCGTACTACACCGGCTCCGACGCTCGTCATATGTGGCAGGGTTTGCAAACTGTTACAGACTACAAAGGGAAGCACAGACTCGAGCTGCCCAGTGACACGAGCCTACCAGACGAGCTAAATTACTTCTATACTCTCTTCGAGGCAAGCAACACTGAGGCATGCATGAGAGCATCAGCTGTTCCGGACGCATGTGTGATCACGCTCTCCGTAGCCGATGTGACTAAGACCTTTAAACAGGTCAACATTCACAAAGCCGCGAGGGCCAGACGGATTACCAGGATGTGTGCTCAAAGCATGTGCTGACCAACTGGCAGGTGTCTTCACCGACATTTTCAACATGTCCCTGACTATGTAATACCAACATGTTTCAAGCAGACCACCATAGTCCCTGTGCCCAAGAACACTACGATAACCTGCCTAAATGACTACAGACCCGTAGCACTCACGTCCGTAGCCATGAAGTGCTTTGAAAGGCTGGTCATGGCTCACATCAACACCATTATGCCAGAAACCCTAGACCCATTCCAATTTGCATACCACCCCAACAGATCCACAGATGATGCAATCTCTATTGCACGCCACACTGCCCTTTCCCACCTGGACAAAAGGAACACCTACGTGAGAATGCTATTCATTGACTACAGTTCAGCGTTCAACACCATAGTACCCTCAAATCTCATCACATAGCTCAGGATCCTGGGACTAAACACCTCCCTTTGCAACTGGATCTTGGACTTCCTGACGGGCCACCCCCAGGAGGTGAGGGTAGGTAGCAACACATCTGCCACACTGATCCTCAACATTGGAGCCCCTCAGGGGTGCGTGCTCAGTCCCCTCATGTACTCCCTGTTCACCCACAACCTCATGGCCAGGCACGACTCCAACACCATCATTAAGTTTGCAGACAACACAACAGTGGTAGGCCTGATCACTGACAATGACGAGACAGCCTATAGGGAGGTCCGTCACCTGGCCGGGTGGTGTCAGAATAACAACCTATCCCTCAAAGTAACCAAGACTAAGGAGATGACTGTGGACTACAGGATAAGGAGGACTGAGCATGCCCCCATTCTCATTGACGGGGCTATAGTGGAGCAGGTTGAGAGCTTCATGTTCCTTGGTGTCCACATCACCAACAAACTAGAATTGTCCAAACACACCAAAACAGTCATGAAGAGAGCACGACAAAGCCTATTCCCCCTCAGAAAACTAAAAAGATTTGGCATTGGTCCTTAGATCCTCAAAAGGTTCTACAGCTGCAACATCGAGAGCATCCTGACTGGTTGCATCACTGCCTGGTACGGCAACTGCTCAGCCTCTGACCGCAAGGCACTACAGAGGGTAATGCGTATGGCCCAGTACATCACTGGTGCTAAACTGCCTGCCATCCAAGACCTCTACACCAGGCGGTGTCAGAGGAAGGCAATAAAAATTGTCAAAGAACCCAGCCACCCCAGTCATGGACTGTTCTCTCTACCGCACTGCAAGCTGTACCGGAGTGCCAAGTCTAGGACCGAAAGGCTTCTCAACAGTTTTTACCCCCAAGCCATAAGACTCCTGAACAGGTAATCAAATGGCTACCCAGACTATTTGCATTGTGTGCCCCTCAACCCCCCTTTCACGCTGCTGCTTCTCTGTTTATCATATGCAGTCATTAACTACATACTATCTCAATTAGCCTGACTAACCGGTGCCCCCACACAATCTGCATTGTGTCCCGCCACCCCCTCTATTACACTACGCTCTGTTTATCATATGCATAGTCACTAGCCATACCTACATGTAACTACCTCAGCCTCACTAACCGGTGCTTGTATATAGCCTCACTGTTATTAGTCACTGTCTTTTTACTTATTGTTCACCTAATACCTATTTTTACTTCAAAAAATGGCATTGTTGGTTAGAGCCTGTAAGTAAGCATTTCACTGTGACAAATAAACTTTGCATTGCTCAGAACGGTTGACCCAAATCAACAAACCAGACACCTTGACCGAAATAACATTACAATTGTAACAAATGTTAAACAGGTTCGAGGACCATTAAGAGGAAACAGTACAGAGGCAGATGAACAAGCAACATTTAAAGTTTAGATTAGCCCACATTAAGAGTACACCAAAATGACTTCAATCTGTTACATCCACTAGATAGCTTTCTGAAATACAATGTTTCATGGATTCAGCTGACCAAGTTCAAGATGACCAAAACAAATATTGTACTTATGGTAGTAAAGTGAACCATTTGTATACATTAAGGTTATTTTACAAATACAATTTACTTTTCTTAAAGACAATCCCCTTATTGGAGGGTGATGCCAATAAAATCCCTGGACATCAAACCAGCAAAGCCTCCCTCAAAAGGACAATGCAGTGGCTTTACATAAAGAACATCCTGAATATCACCACATTAATAAACTGATGGTTAAACTCAACACATTCAGAACAAAATCGACCACATGCCAAACATTACTTCAATGCAGTCAAAATGGTTGCACACAGAAATAAACCAAAAGCAAAGATGCCATACAACCTATTCACACACAGGACCTTACAGGTACAAAACTCACTTGAACATGACAAAGGGGTGCTTTTGTAAGTTTCCTGCATGTCCCCCCATGATACGGGTGCCCAGGGAAACACAATTTTCTTCAGTTACAAGAGTCTAACGGATTGAAGTTTAGGTGATGTCCATCTACTGTAGGACCCCAGCTACAGAGCAGGCAGAGATGCAGTTCAGTTTAAGAGTCAGGTAATGGAGATGATACATGGCAGGGAATGACTGACATGACTCATCTTGAATTGAGACTTCATATGGTTTATCTAAAAGTAGAGGTGTAAACAACAAGTGACATGCATAATACAGCGGCTGTTATGGCAATAACTAATGTCAGAATTTCAAAAAGCATATAACTGGTTAAACTTAGGCATAAATAACAGCAGTTAACAATAAATGGCCAGAATGGTGCAGGCAAAGCTATAGTAGGCTAATTTATCAATGGCTATATAGCTTTATATTGATTACCTGCCATGCTAACAAAAGTAGCAAGCATAGCCATACAGCAGGCCTACTTAGCATAACAAAGGCACAAGTGCACAAGTGCAACATTAACATGGTCCCATTAACAGTACAAGCACCAAAGAGAACGCGCAATACACTCAAAATGTTTAGACATTAACATGTCACAGCCATTAGCAGTTGATATCAACAATAGAAAACAATGGTTTGAGAGTCCTCATCTTTTATAAGATAAGACTTGTACTCATTAAGGATGCATGCTGGTTTGACGTGAGCAACTACTCAGCTCTGTCTGGTTGAAGACCTGGATTGAAAGGAGACAGCTTCAAACCTGTCCATATAAAAACATATCCATAGTTATAAAGGGCACACCTGCCACAAGTGCCCTCCCACGTATCTACATCACAGAGCATGGAATTCTGTACAAAGATTTAAATCCAACTGGCAGTTCCCTTCATGCATTACCAGAAACCAATAATTCGTACCAAGATAGTGGCTTGCTCAACTCAGACAACCATAAATACTTCAAGTTACATATCACAGAGGCTCATTTCAAATATCTACCATATTGATGACTGAGTAGAGCAAGCCACTATCTGGGTATGTATTGGTTGTCTGACTGATGATTCATACTGGTAAAGTCAAAAGGAACTGCCAGTTGGTTTTCAATCTTAGTACAAAATTCCATGTGGATGCAGAGAGGGCATTCTTGGCAGGTTTGCAACATTTCCCAGCAAGAAAACCAAAAATGTTGCTTAAAACAGAGCAACAAAGAGCCACTGGCAACCAACACTAAACAGGTGTGGTTTCAGGAGGGGTTCTAAAAGACACTCATGGGGGTGTTAACTGAAAGTTGACTAGCAACAACTGGAACCAAAAAGACATCCACCATGAGTGCCCAATAAATTTGCCCAAAACAAAGCAAACAAATGAAAAACCCACACCAAATTTAAACAGGAAACAAATGGAAAAAAGTGGAGCAAAACAAAAACAGGGAAGAACGCGAAAGGCTTGTTTGTCTAGAAATTAAGTTACGCCTCACCAACTAAAGGTGTTAACCGTCCACATCTCTGAAGACAACTGGAGCACAGGGCCAGCCACTCTTAAATAGCACCTGGGCCAGCACAGGTGAAACACCATCCCACTAATGAGATGGCAACCAGCACAGGTGTAACACATACTGACCAACGAGGGGACACCAATCGGTGGGTCCTACGGGCCAACGAGCCATACGTGCTAAAGTCCAACCTCAAAACATAAATGGAAAAACCAAAACATGTAACACCTTCCCCCTTAAGACAACAAATATATCCTATATTTTTTGCTCACCACCAACAGAAAACATATTTTATTGGACAACATAATCAATTTAAATGCATCGCTACTTAAATGTCTCACCTTCTCCAATGTAAACACAGCATCTACTGGCTGTCAACAATTAAATATAAGACAAAATGCGCTTTACTTTTTTATATATATAGTTGCTTAAAATTTGAAAAAAAGAAGAAACCAGCACACTGCTCTTGATAGTATCACTGCTCTTTAATAAGAATTACGTATCGGCCTCAATGCCTTCATCAGCTCTGACAATGCACCTGCATAAAAGATAGCTCAGATGTGCGAGTGCCTTTTGAATTTTTATAGTTACCTAAAACTCACAAGTTTTGAGAAACAGGGGTAAAATAATGTATGTTTCTAAAACTCTCATCCTCTTGGAACTAGCGCAACCAAAACAATACTCATATCCAACATGGCAAAACATGCAGTCAAAACATAATGAGCCAGGGCAACAACTTGCTAAATGCAAAAAAAAACGTATTGACTGCCCACCCTTGAAAGACAATCAGCAACCAAATTGTCCTTACCACAGACGTGTCTGATTTCAAGGGGAAAGTCCTGCAACTTTCCTCTCGTGATTTTCCTCAGAGTCCCCGAGGTCAATGTCATGCTGTAGTACATTTGTCTGAGTTGGTACAGACTGGAATATGTTCCGGGATTCATCCAATGGCATTGAGAAGTATATCACCTCAGTCATCGGCTTCATCAATAAGTTCATCGACGATGTCGTCCCCACAGTGACCGTACGTACATATCCCAACTAGAAGCCATGGATTACAGGCAACATCTGCAACGAGATAAATGCTAGAGCTGCCGCTTTCAAGGAGCGGGACACTAATCTGGATGCTTATAAGAAATCCCGCTATGCCCTCAGACAAACCATCAAAGAAGAAAATCATCAATACAGGATTAAGTTTGAATCCTACTACAACGGCTCTGACGCTCCACGGATGTAGCAGGGCTTGAAACTATTACGGTCTACAAAGGGAAACCCAGATGCGAGCTGCCCAGTGACACGAGCCTACCAGAAGAGGCAAGCAACACTGAAACATGCACGAGAGCACCAGCTGTTCTGGATGACTGTGTGATAACGCTCTCGGTAGCCGATGTGAGCAAAACCTTTAAACAGGTCAACATTCACAAAGCCGCGGGGCCAGATGGATTACCAGGACATGTACTCAAAGCATGCGCGGACCAACTGGCAAGTGTATTCACTGACGTTTTCAACCTCTCCCTGACTGAGTCTGTAATACCTACATGTTTCAAGCAAAACACCATAGTCCCTGTTCCCAAGGAAGCGAAGGTAACCTGCCTAAATGATTACCACCCGTAAGACTCACTTTGGTAGCCATGAAGTTATTTGAAAGGCTGGTCATGTCTCACATCAACAGCATCCTCCCCGATACCCTAGTCACAGTCCAATTCGCACCTAGTCACAATCCAATTCGCATACCGCCCCAACAGATCCACAGATGATGCGATCTCAATCGCTCTCTACACTGCCCTTTCCCACCTGAGAATGCTGTTCATTGACTACAGTTCGCGTTCAACACCACCTCAAAGCTCATCACTAAGCTAAGGATCCTGGGACTAAACACCTCCCTCTGCAACTGGATCTTGGACTTCCTGATGGGCCACACCCCAGGTGGTAAGGGTAGGCAACAACACATCTGCCACGCTGATCCTCAACACTGGGGCCCCTCAGGGGTGTGTACTTAGTCCCCTCCTGTAGAAGGATTACTTAATCCTATCCCAGGTATTCCTTAAAGAGGTGGAGTTTCAGGTGTCTCCAGAAGGTGGTGATTGACTCCGCTGTCCTGGTGTTGTGAGGGAGCTTGTTCCACCATTGGGGTGCCAGAGCAGCGAACAGTTTTGACTGGGCTGAGCGGGAACTGTGCTTCCGCAGAGGTAGGGAGGCGTTCACCCATGACTCCCTGTTCACCCACGACTGCATGGCCAAACACGACTCCAACACCATCATTAAGTTTGCTGACGACACAACAGTGGTAGGCCTGATCACCGACAACGATGAGACAGCCTATAGGGAGGAGGTCAGAGAACTGGCAGTGTGGTGCCAGGACAACAACCTCTCCCTCAATGTGATCAAGACAAAGGAGCTGTTCGTGGACTACAGGAAAAGGCGGGCCGAACAGGCCCCCATTAACATCAACGGGGCTGTAGTGGAGCGGGTCGAGAGTTTCAAGTTCTTTGATGTCCACATCACCAACAAACTATCATGGTCCAAACACACCAAGACAGTCATGAAGAGGGCACGACAAAACCTTTTCTCCCTCAGGAGACTGAAAAAATTTGGCATGGGTCCCCAGATCCTCAAAAAGTTATACAGCTGCACCATCGAGAGCATCCTGACCGGTTGCATCACTGCCTGGTATGGTAACTGCTCGGCATCTGACCATAAGGCACTACAGAGGGTAGTGCATGGCCCAGTACATCATTGGGGCCAAGCTTCCTGCCATCCAGGACTTATATAATGGGCGGTGTCAGAGGAAAGCCCATAAAATTGTCAGAGACTCCAGTCACCCAAGTCATAGACTGTTTTCTCTGCTACCGCACAGAATTTGTATTCGTGGTCCTGGGAACTGGACCTTTTTTAGAGCACCATTATTTTTGTCTTACTGAGATTTACTGTCAGGGCCCAGGTCTGACAGAATCTATGCAGAAGATCTAGGTGCTGCTGTAGGCCCTCATTGGTTGGGGAAAGAAGCACCAGATCATCAGCAAACAGTAGACATTTGACTTCAGATTCTAGTGGTGTGAGGCTGAGTGCTGCAGACGGTTCTAGTGCCCTCGCCAGTTCGTTGATATATATGTTGAAGAGTGTGGGGCTTAAGCTGCATCCCTGTCTCACCCCACGGCCCTGTGGAAAGACATGTGTGTGTTTTTTGCCAATTTTAACCACACACTTGTTGTTTGTGTATATGGATTTTATCATGTTGTATGTTTTCCCCCCCCAACACCACTTTCCATCAATTTGTATAGAAGGCCCTCGTGCCAAATTGAGTCAAATGTTTTTTTTAAATCAACAAAGCATGAGAATACTTTGCCTTTGTTTTGTATGTCAATCAGGGTGTGCGGGGTGAATATGTGATCTGTCGTATGGTAATTTGGTAAAAAGCCAATTTGACATTTGCTCAGTACATTGTTTTCGTTGAGGAAATGTACGAGTCTGCTGTTAATGATAATGCAGAGGATTTTCCCAAGCTTGCTGTTGACGCATATCCCACAGTAGTTATTGGGTCAAATTTGTCTCCACTTTTATGGATTGAGGTGATCAGTCCTTGGCTACAAATATTGGGGAATATGCCAGAGCTGAGGATGATGTTAAAGAGTTTAAGTATAGCCAATTGGAATTTGTGGTCTGTATATTTTATCATTTCATTGAGGATACCATCAACACCACAGGCCTTTTTGGGTTGGAGGGTTTGTATTTTGTCCTGTAGTTCATTCAATGTAATTGGAGAATCCAGTTGGTTCTGGTAGACTTTAATAGTTGATTCTAAGATTTGTATTTGATCATGTATATGCTGTTTTTGCTGTTTATTCTTTGTTATAGAGCCAAAAAGATTGGAGAAGTGGTTTATCCATACATCTCCATTTTGGATAGATAACTCTTCGTGTTGTTGTTTGTTTAGAGTTTTCCAATTTTCCCAGAAGTGGTTGGAGTCTATGGATTCTTCAATTACATTGAGCTGATTTCTGACATGCTGTTCCTTCTTTTTCTGTAGTGTATTTCTGTATTGTTTTAGTGATTCACCATAGTGAAGGTGTAGACTCTGGTTTTCTGGGTCTCTATGTTTTTGGTTGGATAGGTTTCTCAATTTCTCTCTTAGGTTTTTGCATTCTTCATCAAACCATTTGTCATTGTTGTTAATTATCTTAGGTTGTCTGCTTGAATTTTTTTGATTTAATAGGGAAGCTGAGAGGTCAAATATCCTGTTTAGGTTTTCTACTGCCAAGTTTACACCTTCACTATTACAGTGAAACATTTTGTCCAAGAAATGATCTAGAAGGGATTGAATTTGTTGTTTGCTAATTGTTTTTTGGTAGATTTACACACTACTTTCTTTCCATTTATAGCATTTCTTAATATTATTCAGTTCCTTTGGCTTTGATGCCTCATGATTGAACAAAGTTCTGTTCAAGTAGAGTGTGATTCTGCTGTGATCTGATAGGGGTGTCAGTGGACTGACTGTGAACGCTCTGAGAGACTCTGGGTTGAGGTCAGTGATAAAGTAGTCTACAGTACTACTGCCAAGAGATGAGCTATACAGCTTTGGAAAAAATTAAGAGACTACTGCAAAATTATCAGTTTCTCTGGTTTTACTATTTATAGGTATGTGTTCGGATAAAATGAACATTTTTGTTTTATTCTATAAACTACTGAGATTTATCCCAAATTCCAAATAAAAATATTGTCATTTAGAGCATTTATTTAACTGGTCAAAATAACAAAAAAGATGGTGTTTTCAGACCTCGAATAATGCAAAGACAATACGTATATATTCATTTTTAAACACCATAATAATGTTTTAACTATTAAGAATTCAGAAATCAATATTTGGTAGAATAACCCTGATTTTCAATCACAGCTTTCATGCATCTTGGCATGCTCTCCACCAGTCTTTCACATTGATATTGGGTGACTTTATGCCACTCCTGGCGCAATAATTCAAGCAGCTCGGCTTTGTTTGATGGCTTGTGACCATCCATCTTCCTCTTGTTCACATTCTAGAGGTTTTCAATGGGGTTCAGGTCTGGAGATTGGGCTGGCCATGACAGGGTCTTGATCTGGTGGTCCTCCGTCCACACCTTGATTGACCCGACTGTGTGGCATGGAGTATTGTCCTGCTGGAAAAAACAATCCTCAGATTTGGGGAACATTGTCAGAGCAGAAGGAAGCAAGTTTTCTTCCAGGACAACCTTGTACGTGGCTTGATTCATGCGTCATTCACAAAGACAAATCTGCCCGATTCTAGCCTTGCTGAAGCACCGTGGGGGGTGTCATCACCGATCCTCCACCAAATTTCACAGTAGGTGCGAGATACTGTGGCTTGTAGGGCTCTCCAGGTCTCACAACCACTGTGACATTTGGTGGAGGATCAGTGATGATCTGGGGGTGCTTCAGCAAGGCTATTTAAAATCTATTTAATCCACCTTGAATTCAGGCTGTAACACAACAAAATGTGGAATAAGTCAAAGGGTAGGAATACTTTCTTAAGGCACTGAATCCTCTCCATGTCCTGAATCTATAAACTCTTAAACTGAACTGCATCTCTACCTCCACCTGCTATTTAACTGGAGTCCCACAGTAGATGATAATGTATAATAATCATCTAAACCTCAATCAGTTACAATCTTGTAACTGAATAAAATTGTGTGACAGTCTAGGAACAAAGTTTTGGTCAGTGTTTCCCTGGGCAAGGGCGGACATGCAGGAAATGTATAATAGCAATCCTTGGTTGTGTGGTGTGGTGTTGTGTGTGTGTGTGCATGAATATGTTTTTATTTATGTGAGCAACCATTTTGTGACCAGGCTGACTTGAAGAAATGTTTGGGGGTGTGGTCGATTTTGTTCTGAATGGTATGCATTGAGTTTGACCATCAGGGAGATTTTTCATGTGTAAAAATGTTCAAGATGTTCACCACCGCAATAATGTCCTTCGGGTTTCAGTTTGTTGGAGAGGCTTTGCTGGCTTGAGGTCCAGGCAGTTTATTGGCATCACCCTACAATAAGGGCACTGTCTGTAGGTAAAGTAATTTGTATTTCTAAAATATCTATTTACATAAATGCAGAGGTTACTGTTATTTTCTCCCATCAGTAGTACAGTATTGCTTGTCATTTTGTGAACATGGTCAGCTGAATCTCTGTGAAAACACTGTATTTCAGAAAGCTATCTAGTGAAAGTAACAATTTAAGTTATTTTGGTGTACTCTCGTGTGTGTTATTTATCTGTCAAACAAGCAAACCTAATCTTCTAAGCTTTAATGAACTTTGTCACGTCCTGACCATAGAGAGCTTGTATTTTTCTATGGTAGAGAAGGTCAGGGTGTGACCGGGGGGTTTTGTGTAGTTCATTTATTTCTATGTTGGTTCTAGTTTCTTTTTTCTATGTTGGGTTTTTTGTCTAGTTTAAATTTTCTATGTTGTGTTCTAGGTTCTTTTTTCTATGTTGGGGTTTTTGTCTTGTTTAAATTTTCTATGTTGTGTTCTAGGTTATTTTTTCTAGGTTGGGGTTTTATGATTCCCAATTAGAGGCAGCTGGTCATCGTTGTCTCTAATTGGGGATCATATTTAAGTTGTTGTTTTTCCCACAAGTGTTTGTAGGAGATTATTGTTTGAGTTAGTGCATGGTGTAGCGCTTTGTCACGGTTTGTTGTTTATATTTATTGCATAGTTTCACATAGAAATAAAGATGTGGAACGATACGCATGCTGCGCCTTGGTCTCGTTCATACGACAACCATGACTCTTTGTATTTGCCTCTGTACTATTTCCCTTCAATGGGCCTAGAACCTTTTCTAACGTTTGTTACAATTGTGATAGAAATTTTATTTTTTTGCTAGGGTGTTGTCTGGTCCGTTGCATTGTTCAAAACTGACCCAACTCAATGGGTGGCCTGTCACGAACCTGTCATATGTTCTGGTTGAGGTGTTCCCCTTACTGAACAGTAACTGGCGTTGTCCGGTTGTGCCATTTTAGCTAACCCTATTCGGCAGGTGTTTTTACAGTCATGTCCACAAAAATACTACAGTATACTAGTCATGTCCACAAAATACTATAGTGAATACTACAGTGAAGTCAGCAAAAACACTACAGTGAATAATACCATAGTACGTAAATATAGTAATACTACAGTGAATACCATAGTACATAAATATAGTAATACTACAGTTTCTAGACCATATAATTTTTTCATGTGGGTAGAAGGAGAGATGAAGAGAAGGATGCATACACGTACACAAAGGGTAAGGAAAAATAAGGCATTGGACAATTCAAATTCCCTTATTGCCTAGCAGCATCCAACCAAATGAGACTGCAGACCAAACAAGCTGTCAGAACTGTGTGTGTGGTATTCTAAAACAGATGCAGTGTGAGAGGAGAGAACAGGAGACCCAGAAGAACACACCTGTGTCAACATGAACACTTAAAAAAACACACTTGAGACACAATGATTTTATAACATACTTAGGTTTTTATGTCATTTTCCCCCAAAACTGGAATGTACGTCTGGAAAGAGGTGATTGGGAAGGGACAGGAGAGCAGAGACCCCGGGGAGGCAACATAAACCATCTTATAGTGTCCTGCAAAGTCTCAACAGTCAGTCTCATCGATCTCAAAAAGCTCTCCTTTACCATCTACCTACCACGTCAAACCATTGTCTCATCCCTTGTCTCACCAACACCAGATCCATCTCTCCTCAGTTCTGAAAAGATGGGCCACCTCCTCTGGATGAGGTTATTGGCACAAAATGACTGAGTGGAAAATAGCAGTTGAGAAAGACAACCTAGTGAAAGCAAATGAAACACTATGGCAAATGGTACACAGAATACGGTAGAATAGAACACAGAATTGCACTGGCCTTAAGTCCAGCTGGTCCCTGGTAGAGAACTGAAAGCAGAACGTCTTGGAAGGTACACAAGGACAGGACATGTTTATTCTAGCACCCAGAAAATCACTTTCTTATCAGAGGCGTCTGCCGCCATGTCTCAGTGCTGTTGCTTTGTAGTCCAATCAGAGTCCAATGCCGCCATGTCTCAGTGCTGTTGCTTTGTAGTCCAATCAGAGTCCAATGTTGTCGAAGGGTTGTGATGTAAGTATGAGGTCCAGAATGTCCCAGAGAGGTGTCAGACCCAGCGGGAGCTGGACTGATCTGTGATGTTTCCGATCACTCCGTCACTATAGACCTCAACATCCTAGAAATCATCACACTACATAAAAACGACAGTAGGAATCCGTGAAAACATGAAACAATACATCTATTTCTGTGTATGAGGTGTGGTCCTGAGACTCGAGGACTGAGTTTTAAAGCCAGCGTGTAAGACATTTCCTCTATAGCACTCGTTACGTGCACATTGTGTTGAAACGGTCCCGCAGACAAAGGATGTTCTAAGTCACATTGGCATGGACTCCACCATGGTGTTATATATGTTGACTATCGTCTGTGGCATTTCAACAATGACCTCTGACCTTTTCACGTTCTTTACTTGCTGCATTCCTCTCCTCAGCCAGCCAACCGTTGGTCATCAGTTACCAATGCATTGTGGGGAATGAAAACAGACTGCAGCTGTCACAAAACCAAACAGATCATTCACCTCTAAAAAGACACTGTCACCGGTAAACAGAGGAGCAACATAAACAATACAGTGGGTGAAGGTTTCTGTTCTGTAGCTGTGTGTGGATGTACAGTATGGGAGAATCACAGTGTTTGTGGGTTCGTCTGTTCAAACACGTTGCCAATACGCTTCCTCTTCTTGAGTACACCTCTTTGCGCTGCTGTCCTCCTTCCTTTGTGAAACTTTATATACAGAAAAGGGAACTATTTCAATGCTAAGACATTGTAGAGTGAGTGAGAGGATGGGGTAAAGGAAGAGTAGATCCTTCATTTCGAAGACAAACACAAAACATATCCTAAATACCAGTACCTAGATCTCATCTAGACTCCAAAACAGAGAACATACAACACTGACAAGAAAACAGTGCCTAACAGAAATCTGAACTGAAATATCTACAAATGAGTTAGGAAATCGTTATATTATATCATCTGTAAAGGATGACAGTGGGTAGAAATCTTGCTTTGATATTTCCTCGTGTGGTTTTGGTTTTAAGACTGACATACCCCCCCAAAAAAAGTTCTCACGCACCACACACAAGCAGACGTACTGCTTGCGCGGACGCACGCACGCAAAAACACGATCACTCACGCAAATATACACACACACACTAACAATTTGAAAAGTTTTGACATTTCATATCTAGTGTCAGCTCTCACTTTGAGTGAGAGGCGACACTGAGCCGCTGCCACTGTGAGTCCATCAGTTTAACGGCCCTCACGTCCAGGCCTCATGGACCCAATCATAGGGTTCAAAGCAGGGAAGAGGTCCTACCCCAACCAGTACACAACCACCCCTCCATCCATCTACAGTGGCAGAGCACTGTACAGTACAGTCCATAGGGCAGGAGGGTGAGGGCAGCCGTCCCGACAGTCAGTCATAGAGAGGGAAGTGGGAGGATAAGGGTGTGGAGGGAGCTAGAGGGACAGTTGAATTTCTACGTTGAAAACAGCAGTCTATTTGTTGGTACTGCGTCTATGCCAGCTGGGCTGTCTAGGTGTCTCCCTCATACTTTGTAGTAGATGTTGGCTGGGCTCTGAGGGGGCATCTCCTGGACGATGTAGACAGGGTGACCGTAGTCCCCGCTCACCTTCTCGTAGTGCGGGCAGTAAGCCTGGTCTGAAGTCCGCAGCGGGATGATGATGTCACTGGGCTCCGAGCCGTTGTTTCCACCGGCGGAGGAGCCGGCCCCGTTGTTGCTGCCCCTCTTGGGGGTTAGGGTGGCCAGGGTCAGGGTGGGGTGATGGGTCTCAGAGTGCTTGTTCTGTCGCCAGCGGTAACACACCACACAGATGACAGACGTCACGATGAGGAGGAAGGCTCCGCCCCCTGCCGCTCCAGTGATCACCGCCACGTTAGAGGAAGGTAAAGGGTTGTTCCCCTCGCCCTCTCCACCAGCCTTGGGCGTGGTACCGTTCCCTGTTAGGGAAGAGGGGTTAGGATCAATGACTAACACTGTAGATACTGCATCATTAAACCAGTGAGGAGTGTACTGTAGACTTACCTTTGGGGTGGAAGCGATTTGAGTCTGGTTTGGGTTTGGGTGGGAGGCCATATGCAGCTATGGGAAATCACACTTTCTTTAGGGTTGTGAACAACATTACATAGCAGAGTTTCATGAATATTGTTAGAAAATCAGTACAAGAATATGCCAGACCCCATGCAGATTCATTTATATCAGGATGATTACTATTGAAAGACTAATTACAGCAAATCAAAGAGAATATATATATTTAACAGTAAGGATGGTGATGATACTCACTCTGTCCCACTTTGAGAATCACCTTCATCCCTCGTGTCACACACACTCCTCCTCTCGTGCTGTCCAGCCCCTGCCTCGTCCCATCAGAGGTAGCTAAGAGAGGAAGAGGAGGAGTGGAAGACTACCGTTAAAGAGATACCTAACACTACCCCACACATGTCAAACTATGCAGTTGAAGTAAATATTGTCAGGTTGGGTTACCTCAGCAGCAAACTTCATGGAGTCATAAGCCCTCAAATTATTCCCATCTTTTTTTCACACATCGTATACATACATTCATACATACATTCTGAAACTACACTTACACACTCTGTAACGTAACACACTTCAATATGAAACCACACTTACACACTCTGTAACGTAACACACTTCAATATGTAACCACACTTACACACTCTGTAACGTAACACACTTCAATATGAAACCACACTTACACACTCTGTAACGTAACACACTTCAATATGTAACCACACTTACACACTCTGTAACGTAACACACTTCAATATGAAACCACACTTACACACTCTGTAACGTAACACACTTCAATATGTAACCACACTTACACACTCTGTAACGTAACACACTTCAATATGAAACCACACTTACACACTCTGTAACGTAACACACTTCAATATGTAACCACACTTACACACTCTGTAACGTGATACACTTCAATATGAAACCACACTTACACACTCTGTAACGTGATACACTTCAATATGAAACCACACTTACACACTCTGTAACGTGATACACTTCAATATGTAACCACACTTACACACTCTAACGTAACACACTTCAATATGTAACCACACTTACACACTCTGTAACGTAACACACTTCAATATGAAACCACACTTACACACTCTGTAACGTAACACACTTCAATATGTAACATCAGGCAGGCTCACACACACACACACACACACACACACACACACACACACTAAACCATGGCAAATCAAATCAAATGTATTTGTCACATACACATGGTTAGCAGATGTTAATGCGAGTGTAGCGAAATGCTTGTGCTTCTAGTTCTGACCATGCAGTAATATCTAACAAGTAATATAACCTAACAATTCCACAACAACTACCTTATACACACAACTGTAAAGGAATGAATACGAATATGTACATAAAAATATATAAATGAGTGATGGCCGAACGGCATATGCAAGATGCAGTAGATGGTATAGAGTACAGTATATACATATGAGATGAGCAATGCAGGGTATGAAAACATTATATGAAGTGACATTGTTTAAGGTGGCTAGTGATACCTTACATCAAGATGGCAAGATGCAGTAGATGGTATAGAGTACAGTATATACATATGAGATTAGTAATGTAGGGTATGAGAACATTATATTAAGTGGCATTGTTTAAAGTGGCTAGTGGTACATTTAATTACATCAGATGGCAAGATGCAGTAGATGGTATAGCGTACAGTATATACATAAGATATGAGTAATGTAGGGTAAGTAAACATTATATAATATAAAGTGGCTAATGATAAAATGATTACATACATGTTTCCATTATTAAAGTGGCTGGAGTTGAGTCAGTATGTTGGCAGCAGCCACTCAATGTTAGTGATGGCTGTTTAACAGTCTGATGGCCTTGAGATAGAAGCTGTTTTTCAGTCTCTCTGTCCCCGCTTTGATGCACCTGTACTGACCTCGCCTTCTGGATGATAGCGGGGTGAACAGGCAGTGGCTCGGGTGGTTGTTGTCCTTGATGATCTTTTTGGCCTTCCTGTGACATCGGGTGGTGTAGGTGTCCTGGAGGGCAGGTAGTTTGCACCCGGTGATGCGTTGTGCAGACCTCACTACCCTCTGGAGAGCCTTCCGGTTATGGGCGGAGCAGCTGCCGTACCAGGCGGTGATACAGCCCGACAGGATGCTCTCGATTGTGCATCTGTAAAAGTTTGTGAGTGTTTTTGGTGACAAGCCAAATTTCTTCAGCCTCCTGAGGTTGAAGAGGCGCTGCTGCGCCTTCTTCACCACGCTGTCTGTGTGGGTGGACCATTTCAGTATGTCCGTGATGTGTACGCCGAGGAACTTAAAACTCTCCACCCTCTCCACTACTGTCCCGTCAATGCAGATAGGGGGCTGCTCCCTCTGCTGTTTCCTGAAGTCCACGATCATCTCCTTTGTTTTGTTGACATTGAGTGTGAGGTTATTTTCCTGACACCACACTCCGAGGGCCCTCACCTCCTCCCTGTAGGCCGTCTCGTCGTTGTTGGTAATCAAGCCTACCACTGTAGTGTCGTCTCCAAACTTGATGATTGAGTTGGAGGTGTGCATGGCCACGCATTCATGGGTGAACAGGGAGTACAGTAGAGGGCTGAGAACGCACCCTTGTGGGGACCCAGTGTTGAGGATCAGCGGGGTGGAGATGTTGTTACCTACCCTCACCACCTGGTGGCGGCCCGTCAGGAAGTCTAGGACCCAGTTGCACAGGGCGGGGTCGAGACCCAGGGTCTCGAGCTTAATGATGACTTTGGAGGGTACTATGGTGTTAAATGCTGAGCTGTAATCGATGAACAGCATTCTTACATAGGTATTCCTCTTGTCCAGATGGGTTAGGGCAGTGTGATGGCGATTGCGTCGTCTGTGGACCTATTGTGGCGGTATGCAAATTGGAGTGGGTCTAGGGTGTCAGGTAGGGTGGAGGTGATATGGTCCTTGACTAGTCTCTCAAAGCACTTCATGATGACAGAAGTGAGTGCTACAGGGCGGTAGTCATTTAGCTCAGTTACCTTAGCTTTCTTGGGAACAGGAACAATGGTGGCCCTCTTGAAGCATGTGGGGACAGCAGACTGGGATAAGGATTGATTGAATATGTCCGTAAACACACCAGCCAGCTGGTCTGCGCATGCTCTGAGGACACGGCTGGGGATGCCGTCTGGGCCTGCAGCCTTGCGAGGGTTAACACGTTTAAATGTTTTACTCACGTTGGCTGCAGTGAAGGAGAGTCCGCAGGTTTTGGTAGCGGGCCATGTCAGTGTATTGTATTGCACTGTATTGTCCTCAAAGCGAGCAAAAAAGTTGTTCAGTCTGTCTGGGAGCAAGGCATCGTGATCTGCGACGGGGCTGGTTTTCCTTTTGTAGTCCGTGATTGACGGTTGACCCTGCCACATAACTCTCGTGTCTGAGCCTTTGAATTGCGACTCCACTTCGTCTCTGTACTGACGCTTAGCTTGTTTGATTGCCTTGCGGAGGGAATAGCTACACTGTTTGTATTCGGTCATGTTTCCGGTCACCTTGCCCTGATTAAAAGCAGTGGTTCGCGCGTTCAGTTTTGCGTGAATGCTGCCATCAATCCACGGTTTCTGGTTGGGGAATTGTAATGGAAATGATATGATTAAAGGTTTGACTAAATGATTTCACCCTGAAAATGTATAACCGAGTGATTATAAGGTTAATGTACTGTGTGTGTATGGGACAAGCTGAGACTTTAATATTTAGCAATGTAAGTGAGACGTTCAAGGAGAAGGGGAACTGTTAACAGACAGCAGACAACTTGTGACCACAGAGGAACTGATAACAGGAAGAAAGGTCTCCCTGTCCCGGAGAGGGGAGAAACATTGAGGCTACAGTAGATTGGGTACCAGGTGCAAGATATGAGAAACAACGTATGTGTACTGTGGAAAAATACAGCCGCCTAAAGCGGGGTGGAGTTCTCTACTGATGTAAGCTCATTTGTATGACGACATGTGTAATATAAAAGGCTGTGTGCATTGTATGGATTTTGGAGCTCTCGTAAATAAACGTTCTGACCATTGTAAGCTGGGTCTCCATCTGCTTCATTCAACCAGAATCTTACACCCTCTGGGGGGGCAGACTGAGTAGTTTAATTGAAGTTCGGTTTAAGAACATTGATAACTTAATTCACGTAACAGGAATGTTTTAATAGACGCTGTGGGTACAACATCACCGATGCACTTGTTAACGAACTCGCACACCGAATCAGCGTATTCGTCAATGTTATTGTTCGCCGCAATGCGGAACATATCCCAGTCCACGTGATCGAAGCAATCTTGAAGCGTGGAATCCGATTGGTCGGACCAGCGTTGAACAGACCTGAGGGCGGGAGCTTCCTGTTTTAGTTTCTGTCTATAGGCTGGGAGCAACAAAATGGAGTCGTGGTCAACTTTTCCGAAAGGAGGGCGGGGGAGGGCCTTATATGCATCGCGGAAGTTAGAATAGCAATGATCTAGGGTTTTGCCCGCCCTGGTAGCACAATCTATATGCTGATAAAATTTAGGGAGCCTTGTTTTCAGATTAGCCTTGTTAAAATCCCCGGCTACAATAAATGCAGCCTCAGGATATGTGGTTTCCAGTTTACATAGAGTCCAATGAAGTTCTTTCAGGGCCGTCGATGTGTCTGCTTGGGGGGGATATACACGACTGTGATTATGATCGAAGAGAATTCTCTTGGTAGATAATGCGGTCGGCATTTGATTAGTCGGGTGAACAAAAGGACTTGAGTTCCTGTATATTGTTATGATCACACCACGTCTCGTTAATCATAAGGCATACACCCCCGCCCTTCTTCTTACCTGAGAGATGCTTGTTTCTGTCGGCGCGATGTGTGAAGAAACCAGGTGGCTGTACCGACTCAGATAGCGTGTCTCGAGTGAGCCATGTTTCCGTGAAACAGAGAATGTTACAATCTCTGATGTCTCTCTGGAAACAGAGAATGTTACAATCTCTGATGTCTCTCTGGAAGGCAACCCTTGCACGGATTTCGTCTACCTTGTTGTCAAGAGACTGGACATTGGCGAGTAGTATGCTCGGGAGAGGTGTGCGATGTGCGATGTGCCCGTCTACGGAGCCTGACCAGGAGACCGCTCCGTCTGCCCCTTCTACTGCGTCGTTGTTTTGGGTCGCCGGCTGGGATCCGATCCATTGTCCTGGGTGGTGGGCAAAACAGAGGATCCGCTTCGGGAAAGTCATATTCCTGGTCGTAATGTTGGTGAGTTGACGTTGCTCTTATATCCAATAGTTCCTCCCGACTGTATGTAATAAAACCTAAGATTACCTGGGGTAACAATGTAAGAAATAACACATAAAAAACCAAAATACTGCATAGTTTCCTAGGAACGCGAAGCGAGGCGGCCATCCCTGTCGGCGCCGGAATGCACAGCTGGGCCTTCTGGTCAGGGGGACAAGGTCAAAGCAGGAAGCCAGAAGCCATGCCTCAGACACACTGTGAACCCAAACCCACAACCATATCCCATATCACCCGCACAATACCCCAGACACACAACCCAGCCACATCCCCTGACCTTTTAAACCCAAACCCAATCATATTAATCCAAACCAAGACCAGTGGCCATTTAAACCCTCATCAGCCATAATCACACCACATGACCACATGACACCCTCCTACAGCCTCTACCTCCTATTTATCGCTTGAGGCTATAGATTGCATAACAGTAGGTAAAGTATAGATGTAAGGAACGGTATCTCTCTCTCTCCCTCTCTTCCAACTGGAAGGTGTAAAAACCATAAATGAAAGCGCAATAGAACTGAAGAGCAATAAATAATGGAATGATAGAGAACAGGAAGCATGTTAGGTTAATTAAATGAGAAGCAGAAAGAAGAGAGACGCAAGGAGGAGCTCGTAATGGAGGTGATTATCTGTGGTGAAGGAGAGAGAGAGAGAGAGAGAGAGAGAGAGAGAGAGAAAGAGAAAGAGAAAGAGAAAGAGAAAGAGAAAGAGAAAGAGAAAGAGAAAGAGAGAGAGAGAGAGAGAGATGTACAGCCATGGACAGAAACAGGCGGAAGTTGCTCGGAAAAACACACCACAAGACAAAAGGGAAAGTTGTTAATACATTTAAATAAAATGAGACTGACCCATTAACACACCCATTCTGTAACAGAGGAGGATTTATACACAGACAAGCGACAGGAGGGGGGTATTTTTTCGCCTCTGGCATATCCTAAATTGACCCAGCGAGTGACCCACTTAGCCCAACCCCACCCCGTCCTCCCCTTGCCAAACCTCCCCCTCTCTTCTAAGTGAGAGAGCAGCTAAGGGATTGACCTGTGTTGACCAAGGAGCATAACTCCAAAAGATGGGTTTACCCCGCCTTTAACCGGGCTAAATCTAGTGAACCGTTTAACCCATCCCATGTGAAATGAAAGAAATCTCTATGCCTTGCATAAACCCCTTTCCCCACACAACAACCCACCTGGACAAAAGTATCCTCACAATATGTGAGGATACTGTTCATTGACTACAGCTACACCAGGTGTCGCAGGAAGGCCAAGTAGATCATCAGGGACCCCAGCCACCCAAGCCATGCCCTGTTCTCCCCGCTTCAATCACTCAGACGCGGGCAGTACACTTACCTTACCTGATGCTCCCCCTATGGACATTCTCATTACACACTCTGAATCTGAAAACATCATTTTAATTCAGTTCAGCGGATTCAGGCTTTAGTTGTGCCCACGTCAGCTGTCACTCTGCCCAATGGGCCAGTCTCCATCAGCAGTAGCAGCACATACAGACACATTGGGAAGCTACATTAGGGCCAAGTTGGTAAACAGGGCAGGCAGTCTCTCTCGCCCACTCTGTCCACCAGGGTGTTAAAACAGGGACACTGTCCTGCGGGAGGTCACTGAACTCAAATACCCTGCTGCATTTTTTTGGGCAGGCATGCACCTAGCAGTCAACGTAACGCCATTGCAGTCAATGTAACGCCATTGCAGTCAACGTAACGCCATAGCAGTCAACGTGCAGTCAATGTAACGCCACAGCAGTCAACGTGCAGTCAACGTAACGCCATAGCAGTCAACTAGCAGTCAACGTAACGCCATAGCAGTCAACGTAATGCCATAGCAGTCAACGTGCAGTCAATGTAACGCCATAGCAGTCAACGTGCAGTCAATGTAACGCCATAGCAGTCAACGTAACGACATAGCAGTCAACATGCAGTCAATGTAACGCCATAGCAGTCAACGTAACGCCATAGCAGTCAACGTAACGCCATAGCAGTCAACGTAACGCCATAGCAGTCAACGTGCAGTCAACGTAACGCCAAAGCAGTCAACATAACGCCATAGCAGTCAACGTGCAGTCAACGTAACGCCATAGCAGTCAACGTGCAGTCAACGTAACGCCAAGCAGTCAACGTGCAGTCAACGTAACGCCATAGCAGTCAACGTGCAGTCAACGTAACACCATAGCAGTCAACGTGCAGTCAATGTAACGCCATAGCAGTCAACGTGCAGTCAACGTAACGCCATAGCAGTCAACGTAACGCCATAGCAGTCAACGTGCAGTCAACGTAACGCCATAGCAGTCAACGTGCAGTCAATGTAACGCCATAGCAGTCAACGTAACGCCATAGCAGTCAACGTGCAGTCAACGTAACGCCATAGCAGTCAACGTGCAGTCAACGTAACGCCATAGCAGTCAACGTAACGCCATAGCAGTCAACGTGCAGTCAACGTAACGCCATAGCAGTCAACGTGCAGTCAACGTAACGCCATAGCAGTCAACGTAACGCCATAGCAGTCAACGTGCAGTCAACGTAACGCCATAGCAGTCAACGTGCAGTCAACGTAACGCCATAGCAGTCAACGTAACGCCATAGCAGTCAACGTGCAGTCAACGTTCCCTTACAGGGAAGTGGATAGGTTTGGACTGCTGTCTCTTTTCTTTTTTTTGGGGGGGGGAGGGGGTGTAAATCTAGACTGCAATCTGTCTGTATTTTGTAAAGTACAGTAGCCTAATATCAGCCCATTGTTAACAAGCCTGTTATCTGCTGTTCTAAATGAGGTGTGGTCTGTGTGGAGGCTATGTTCTAAACGTGACTCAGCCATGCTCCATGCAGTACTGTGTGGAGGCTATGTTCTAAACATGACTCAGCCAAGCTCCATGCAGTACTGTGTGGAGGCTATGTTCTAAGCATGACTCAGCCAAGCTCCATGCAGTACTGTGTGGAGGCTATGTTCTAAACATGACTCAGCCAAGCTCCATGCAGTACTGTGTGGAGGCTATGTTCTAAACGTGACTCAGCCATGCTCCATGCAGTACTGTGTGGAGGCTATGTTCTAAACATGACTCAGCCAAGCTCCATGCAGTACTGTGCAGTGCTGCTCTATCACTGGTTGGTATAGTGGGGTTGGACTCTGATGGCTGACTCAGATAAGGTTATGTTGTGGCTGGGGGGCACATAAAAAGTGGCAGGCTTTAACTTCCATTAAAACAAACTCTGCTCACAGAGATGAAGCTTTACACTTGGCTGGCTGTTACAGTAGGTGGAAGGATGCTAAAATGTATGAATTTAGGATTGACAATAAACCCTTTGCGATGATGTATTGATCGTAACATACTTTTTACTGTGTGCAAGACATTGGCTCCTATTCCATCTTAACATTGTAACCAGATATCTGGTCTAAAACACGTTTTGTATTGTGCTGCATGAGTGCACGTTTACATTCACATGCACTCACCCAAACCATGTTTACTGCAATAAATCCCCCTGCATTTTGATATAGCCCTGCTTCCAACCTGCTTCCAACAAGGCAAAAATATTCTTATCTTAGGAATCTGGTGACTGGGTTTGATTGAATAGGGTTCCCTGTAACTTCTAAACACTATAAAGCCTCAAAACATGGTTACATTTTTTTAATGATATCATGGATGGTAAGTCCTTGCATCCATAGCTCTGTCTTTGATTTTAAGAGCGGTTACATTTCTGCAGTCGTATCGCTCAGCTTTTTACCCGAAACAGGGGTGGAGAACACTCTTATTGTTTCAACTGCTGACTGCCGCTTTAAACACTCAGACTCTTCCTTCTCTATTCTCCCTTACATCTCTGTCGATGCAAGCTTCAAATAATTGGTTTATAGGCTAACACACCCTCTTTCAAATTGAATTTGTGTTTTTTTTTGTGAGTTGTAACTTGGGCCGAAACAATTTTCCCCAATCTGTGTGGGCAGCAGTGTCTCCGGAGCCAAATAGCAGTATCCCTGCCTCAGTGCACTAATCTGTAATTCGTGGAGTCACTGAGGACACCGCCTGATTGGACACAAATTGAAACAGATGACGCTTCACCTCTCTTTGATTGGATGAGGCCGTTCACTGAATACTAACTGTGGTTATTAGCCAATAGAAGGCTTGGCAGTTGAAGCAGGTACTCAGACTTAGGGTCAGGGTTCACCTTAGTTGAATAGACAGATTCACATCTGTGACTCAGCATCCCTGTCCTTCCTTGTCTTCTCTCTTTCACTGTTCCGCTCTGGTTATCACGCTTTCTGTCTCTGCAACCATCTGTGTCTCTGTCTACATCTTCATCACCGAAACCTCTCCCTCATCAGCATTTTACCTCAGGTACATCATGTACATCATTACATTGCAGAGCATGTCTCTCCACATTGGCTAGTTCTGTAGTTATACGGCATGATGCTGAAGCCCAAAAAACACAGCGAGCTGATTTCCAATAGAGTAAAAGAAAGACGGACCAAAATAGTACAGGGAGGAAGGGTTGGAAAAGGTGAATCGATGGCAGAAATAAGACAGAAGTGAGAGAGAGAACAGGGGAGATGGAAGAAGAGAAGGAGAGAGGAAGGGAGAGAGGCTGAGAGCACAAACAGGGGGAGTGGGAGTGAGAGAGAGAGAGAGAGAGAGAGAGAAGGGAAGACTAAATTAAGAAACAGGGAATGTGGAGAGAGAGATTGAGTGAGAGAGAGAGAGTCAGAGAGAGAGAGAGAGAGAGAGAGATGAGGAGACGTAGAGGCTCTATCGGAGGCTGAAATCTGAAAGGGTTTTCTGGGTCATGGTCCTGTCAGCTCCAGTGGGGATAGGGAGAGATAAGGCACTGGTGGAGATAACACACATGATGAGGAAACACATACAGACACATTGTCAGACAGGCAAAGAGGAAGAGAAAACAGCGGTGCTCCATCAGCTGTGTAATGGCTGATTATGCTCTTCCCGGATCCCTCGGACAGGTCCACACTGCCCAGGATGCATTACCAAACACACACATCCTTACCCAACTGTCACACACACACGCCCTCCAAAACCTAGAAGACAAAGACAAAACATAATCATAGTCACCTACGCACAGTGCACAAAGACCTGCTCCGATGCCTACCCTTAATAAGGGTCTCTTTTCATTCATGTTTCATCCAATTGAGTATATGGTGACGTTAATCACGTTTGTTCATTATGTGAGGCGAACCGTTGTTCCGGCCCGGCAGAGTTGTATTATTGACAGAGGAGCAGAAATGTTGAACATGTAAAGGGGATTGGAGATCTGAGATAGCGCTATATCATTTAAGGCTCTTTCCCCTCGAGTACAATCAAAAAAGCCTGCCCACCCCCACACTGCAACCTCACAAAGAGGAGAACAAATACACAATAAAGAGACATTATAGAGAGCCATCCAGCCGAACTAACCCAGTCTGACAACTGAGTCAGATCACAGCCAAGGGGGTAGAGGAGCAGAGAAAGAGAGAAAGCGAGGGAGGGATAGAGGGGGAGAGAGGGGGAGAAAGGGAAGGAGAGATAGGGACGGGATCAAATCTCTTTTTAAATCGGCGTCTCCACCGATTGTCTCAGTGTAGTCACGTTAGCTGTGTTGCTTCTGTTTGTGTTGCTTATGCCAATGCTAGGCCCACGTGTTAGCTATGTGTGTGTGTGACTGTGTGTGGTAGCAGCATTACACGTGTTAGCTGTGTGTGTGTGTGACTGTGTGTGTGAAGCTTGTCAGCTGTGTGTGTGTGTGTGTGGTGGTGATGGTGGGGGTCTTTTGTGTGTGAGGCGAGAGGATACAGTCCGTTACGTTAGAGCCTGGGAAAAGGAGACGGGCCTCCCCCCTCTCTCTGTTCATTATCCTAATTAGTTTCTTAATGGCATACATTAAAAGTATGTCACTGGTTGGAGGAGGGTAGCAGGACCGACGGGAGAAAAGAAAGGAATAGATATATATCTACAGCATATGTAGAAAAACACATCTGTTCTATATCTTCCATATGTTCTTCATGTCAGATATGAGAATCAAGGTCAACATCTAAGCCATAAAAAAAAAAAAAAATTTCAGACACGCTAACGTATAAACGGTATTTCCTGGTTGTAGGCATGTCATAACGCATGCTTGCTCACAGACCATATAAACTAAGTACCACTCTCTGTCAGGCCTCAGATGCGTGCACATGAGGTGGACTGACTGGCACCTGAGAGGTCTCAGTCTGTCTCTAGTACCTAAAGAGAAGAGGCACAGTCAGATTAGGGATGGTGAAGAGATCCTCTTCCTGAAGCCATTACATCATCACCCTCACGCTCCACACGGGCAGATTATTTGGCCTTTTCTACGTCTATTAAAGACTTGGCTGGGGGGACTGTACACCATACCGAGAATTAAGCCTCTGGCTTGACAGCAAATCCCATAGCCTTAGGGGTGGTAGCAGAATGTGTGTGTGTGTCTGTGTGTCTGTGTGTGTGTGTGTGTGTGTGTGTGTGTGTGTGTGTGTGTGTGTGTGTGTGTGTGTGTGTGTGTGTGTGTGTGTGATACGCAGATCTACAAGTGCCTGTTCAAGCATGAGCTCCACCATGTTATAGTTAATACCGCAGTTACAGAGATCAACTCTATATTACCCTGGTATCCTTTCTCTCCTGTCTGTCTGTCTGTCTGTCTGTCTGTCTGTCTGTCTGTCTGTCTGTCTGTCTGTCTGTCTGTCTGTCTGTCTGTCTGTCTGTCTGTCTGTCTGTCTGTCTGTCTGTCTGTCTGTCTGTCTGTCTGTCTGTCTGTCTGTCTGTCTGTCTGTCTGTCTGCCTGCCTGCCTGCCTGCCTGCCTGCCTGCCTGCCTGCCTGCCTGCCTGCCTGCCTGCCTGCCTGCCTGCCTGCCTGCCTGCCTGCCTGCCTGCCTGCCTGCCTGCCTGCCTGCCTGCCTGCCTGTCTTTCTTTCTTTCCCCTCTATCCCGCCATCTCCCTCTGTCCTTGTCCCTAGTGAACAGCTGGTGGAGTAAATTCTCCCAATCCCCTGACCACTGTAATCTCTCTCTCTGCTCACACGAATGTCTGTAAAAACAATGTCTGTGTGTATGAGAGAGAGAGAGAGTCCCTGCAGATTTCCTGCCTCCGTGTTTAAAAAGTGTGTGAACGTCTGTGTTAATGTGAGTTGCTGGCACAACCAGAAGGTTATTGAATCACTGTGTTAAACCTCTTCAATCCAATTTCTTAGAGAATTTTACGGCATGACATTTATCAGCGAAAACACACACACACACACACACACACACACACACACACACACACACACACACACACACACACACACACACACACACACACACACACACACACACACACACACAGAGAGATGGATGCTTGAATAGACAAGCATGAACAAGCAGATATAAAGGCCAACTCTCATTTCTGTTGCACTCTCTCTCTCTCTACACACAAACATTCACAACTACAGCATGGTACGGTCCTGATTGTTGACCTAGATCGGGGAAGCGACGTGTCACTTTGTGTTATTCACAGTCATCACACAGCCCCTCTCTTACTCACACACACACACATGCACATGCACACGCACACACACACACACAACAGTGACTGGACTGTTACTAGCGAGTGTTCCATGTTCCATGTTCCCAATTCCCATCTTTCTCCCTCTCTCTTCCTAACCCTCTCCCTCTTCCTCTCTCTTCCGAACCCTCTCTCTCTTCCTCTCTCTTCCTAACCCTCTCTCTCTTCCTCGCTCTTCCTAACCCTCTCCCTCTCCCTCTCTTCCTAACCCTCTCCCTCTCCCTCTCTTCCTAACCCTCTCCCTCTTCCTCGCTCTTCCTAACCCTCTCCCTCTTCCTCGCTCTTCCTAACCCTCTCTCTCTTCCTAACGCTTTCCCTCTCTCTCTTCCTAACCCTCTCTCTCCCCTCCCTTCCTAACCCTCTTCCTCTCTCTCTCTCTCTCTCTCTTCCTCTCTCTCTCCCTTCCTAACCCTCTTCCTCTCCCTCTCCCTTCCTAACCCTCTTTCTCTCTCTCTCTCCCTTCATAACCCTCTCTCTCTCCCTTCCTAACCCTCTCTCTCTCCCTTCCTAACCCTCTTCCTCTCTCTTCCTAACCCTCTTCCTCTCTCTCTCCCTTCCTAACCCTCTTCCTCTCTCTCTCTCCCTTCATAACCCTCTCTCCCTCTCCCTTCCTAACCCTCTTCCTCTCTCTCTCTCCCTTCATAACCCTCTCTCTCCCTCTCCCTTCCTAACCCTCTTCCTCTCTCTCTCTCCCTTCATAACCCTCTTCCTCTCTCTTCCTAACCCTCTTCCTCTCTCTCTCCCTTCCTAACCCTCTTCCTCTCTCTCTCTCCCTTCATAACCCTCTCTCTCCCTCTCCCTTCCTAACCCTCTTCCTCTCTCTCTCTCCCTTCATAACCCTCTCTCTCCCTCTCCCTTCCTAACCCTCTTCCTCTCTCTCTCTCCCTTCATAACCCTCTTCCTCTCTCTTCCTAACCCTCTTCCTCTCTCTCTCCCTTCCTAACCCTCTTCCTCTCTCTCTCTCCCTTCCTAACCCTCTCTCTCTCTCTCCCTTCCTAACCCTCTTCCTCTCCCTCTCTCTTCCTCTTACAAAAACCATGGCAAACCATATTTACATGCAGGCATACACACACGCGCACACACACACTGAGCGAGCAAACGGTCTGCTACTTTTCGCTATTTCAGCTTAACACTGATAAATAATCCAACTAGCTCCTCAATTATTAACCTCTCTACACAGCACACGCCGATGCATTATGACACCATAAAGCACATTGTCAATGGCCAACCTGCCAGCAGCCAACACACTCGTACCCAGTGAGTGTCAGGCACAGTCAGTCAAAACACACCCACCCATGCAGGCATGTACAGGCATGCACACAAGCACAGACAGTCACACTTGGAGCATCAGCTTGATAAAATGCCACACACAGACAGACGCACTCCACTGTGAGGCCAGCCATTTAGAGTGTGCGTTTGGCTTGATGTGATCATGGTGCAGCATTGTTTGACTGCCTCTCTCATGTTGTTTTTTTGGGATGGCTGAAGTGCTCCCATGGGAGCCGTATGACTGCTGTGTGATCGAACCAAGTTGGCGGAGCTCCTATAACAGCCGTACACTAAGACAACAGAGCAGGAGAACGCTCACTAAATACTCTGACAGTGAAACCCCTCGATGTAATCTCATATTCTTACAGCATACCTGCATCCACTTGTCTGACTATATCTAACGAAAATCACTTGTGAGCACAATGCTTCACAATGATAGACACACAATTGTACCTACACACAACAGTTAAAACCCAACGTTCGAAAAGTTAACATACCCACAAACACCTGCAGCTTTGGCCCTAAGTGCCACACTGTAAAAACATTATATTCACCATGTCCCCACCTGGGATTTGAACACACAACCTCTTGGTTCACAGCATGCTGAGCTTCCTGCTACACCACCATGTCCAGGTCAATGACCGATTTCACCTGTATTGCTACACTTTGCACTTCAAAGTAAATCTCAACTCTGTTAAAAGTACACTCAAGGAAGACTAATTGTGTTAATCATAGTGATTCAGGAGTAACATGAAAGCAGAATAATATTCCCCACTAACTTTATTCGACAACTATACAGAAAAACCTCAAATTGCTGAAATAAGTAAATCAAATCAATGATGAGAGAATAGTCAGATTAACTGATAACTGGCACCGACATGGTGGAGTAGCAGGAAGATCGGAATGCCATGAACCAAGAGGTTGTGAGTTCAAATCCCAGGTGAGGACACATTGAATAATAATTACTGTATAAATGAACATGCACAATGTAATCATGTGTGTCAAATATGTAAGTTAAAAGCACTGTTTGTGTGTGTAACCAGCTTTCTTTAGTTAAAGATGCCCAAATAATAATTTAGAGTTGAGAAAACACACCATTTTAAATTGACTAGGTTTTCTCAAGTTGGAGAAAGTTGGAGCTAAGTTTTGGCCAACATTTTTAGTTCAGGTAACACTTGGACCGAAAAGTTTAGTAAAAAAAAAAAAAAAAAATCTGTGGAAGCAGTTACTTAATAATAATAATAAGTTGAAACAACTTGTTTTTTTGTGTGGGTTTTTTTACAGTCCATGTTGGCTGGCTAGGCTGGCTTGGTGTGGTGTGGGTAGTGGTGGCCAATGGCTGGCTGCCTGACTCTGAGCTGTGGGCTGGAGACCCAGTCAACTGAGTCATTCCCCCATTGCCCACTGTGCCCTTGAGCTCTCCACCATGCATTACTGCCAATTAAACACCAGTGCTCAAACGACCTCTACATGTTGATGCAAATATGTAAAACAGCAGGCCGGTGAATGAACTCCCTCTCCTCACCCAGCTTTCTCTGTCTGTCAGTACTCCAACTCATTACTGCCATATTGGAAAAATTAACAAATGCCAATATAGGTTAACTAAATGTGATTTCCCCATGCTTAGATTAACCCCCCCCCCCCCCACACACACACACAGATGTAAAAACAAAGCCAGAATGCTCACATAAAAACACACAACCATTTAACAACCTTTTAAAAACTGAATTGAACAAAAATATATATTGTCTATACGCAGTGAGGTGAGACCTATTTTCCAAGTACTCTTGTTTGGATTTGCAATACAAGAGTGTGTCATCATGCCTTTCCATATCTCCTCAGTGTGGGGAGTGGGTGTGATGAGTGGTACTCAGTCTGACTGTCATGGCTGGATCAGAGCATGTAGAGCTCAGTCTGACTGTCATGGCTGGATCAGAGCATGTAGAGCACATTATGACTGTCATGGCTAGATCCGAGCATGTAGAGCTCAGTCTGACTGTCATGGCTGGATCAGAGCATGTAGAGCACAGTATGACTGTCATGGCTGGATCAGAGCATTTAGAGCTCAGTCTGACTGTCATGGCTGGATCAGAGCATTTAGAGCTCAGTCTGACTGTCATGGCTGGATCAGAGCATGTAGAGCTCAGTCTGTAATGGCTGGATCAGAGCATGTAGAGCAGAGTCTGACTGTCATGGCTGGATCAGAGCATGTAGAGCTCAGTCTGTCTGTCATGGCTGGATCAGAGCATGTAGAGCTCAGTCTGTCATGGCTGGATCAGAGCATGTAGAGCTCAGTCTGACTGTCATGGCTGGATCAGAGCATGTAGAGCTCAGTCTGACTGTCATGGCTGGATCAGAGCATGTAGAGCTCAGTCTGACTGTCATGGCTGGATCAGAGCATGTAGAGCTCAGTCTGTCTGTCATGGCTGGATCAGAGCATGTAGAGCACAGTCTGACTGTCATGGCTGGATCAGAGCATGTAGAGCACAGTCTGTCATGGCTGGATCAGAGCATGTAGAGCTCAGTCTGTCTGTCATGGCTGGATCAGAGCATGTAGAGCACAGTCTGACTGTCATGGCTGGATCAGAGCATGTAGAGCACAGTCTGTCATGGCTGGATCAGAGCATGTAGAGCTCAGTCTGACTGTCATGGCTGGATCAGAGCATGTAGAGCACAGTCTGCTGATCTGCTCCTGTCATGCAAGGGAGTACACACGCTGCTGAGCACCAGGCCTCTCATACACACAAACACACACTGTCTACTACAGAGCGAGGAGAGAGGCTAGAAAACGGAGGTACAGTGGCACTGCTCAACACTGCTCTGTGTCACTCATTGTGAGAGACATATGGAAATACTTTCTCATGGAGACACAGAAATACATCACAAACTGGAAAGTTCTGGAATGATAGTGCTTCCATAGTGCATACCACACATTTCTAAAATGTTTCCCTTTCCCCCCTCACATATCTCTCTCTCTCTCTTACACACACGCACACACGGGTCCCCTCACCTATGATGTAGTAGTCCGTCAGGGTCTTGAACTCGTGTCCCCACAGGTTGGGGGAGAACTCCTGGAACTTGATGGTGAAGCGCATGTCACTGTTGGGCTTGTCACAGGTGAGCAGCAGGTTGGGCGCGCCCATCACCTCACAGCGGTCGGCCTGCTCGCGCATGGACACCAGGTACAGCTTGTAGTACTCATACTCACTGGGGGAGCGGGGGCCTGGGGGGTTGGAGGCTGGGCAGATCAGGTCCAGACGATCCCCTATCTGGGGGTACAACACATACCCTCTGTCATCCTGGAACCTGCAGAGGTAGACAGAGAGAGAGGTGAGAACGGTATCCATGGCAACAAATGATTGGCAGTGTGATATTTACCCATCTCTGTGTCTGACAGCTTGTGTTTGGAGAGGAGGCCTCTCATCTATTCATGGCACAGTTTGGAGGCACAGACGAGTGCCTGTGGGAGCACTGGGTGTGCGGGTACATGCATGGCTGTGGGAGTGGTATGTGTGTTTTTTTCTGTGAGTGAATTTGTGTGTGTGTGTGAGTTAGAGAGATCATCAGATTAGTCTTCTGCCAAGAATCCCAATCAACGCCCCAATCAACCACTAGCCAGTATTCTGGTAACCAGTACCTCATGACTGGTAACATTCTCACTGGTTATGTTTTATTTCATAAATGAGATGAGAAAGTGGTTGAAAGGACATAAAAGAGGAGAGATAGAGCTACTGAGTAAGTGCTAAAAAAATTACAAGTTGTATTGTCACATACACCTGATAAGTGAAGTGAAATGTGTTGTTTTACAAGGTCAGCCACAGTAGTATGATAGGTGCAGTGAAATGTGTTGTTTTACACGGTCAGCCATAGTAGTATGATAGGTGAAGTGAAATGTGTTGTTTTACACGGTCAGCCATAGTAGGATGATAGGTGCAGTGAAATGTGTTGTTTTACAAGGTCAGCCATAGTAGTATGATAGGTGCAGTGAAATGTGTTGTTTTATAAGGTCAGCCATAGTAGTATGCCCCCTGGAGCATACTAGGGTTAAAAATAGTCGTTTGCTATTTTACAACTTGATGTTAGATGGTTCCTCACCCTGAAAGTAGTCTATGGACCGGGAGAAACTGTAATCCCTGTTTCAGTTTATTTTAAACAGCCTCTACAAACTTCATCTAACTTTAGCCAAAACAAGCTAATAACCAATGGAAGTTTTTATTTCCTATTGTCAAATCACCTCCTCTTGACGTTACCCTAGGATAGGGGGCGCCACAGCGCATTTTGAAAAAAAATCGTGCCCATTTTAAACGGCCTACTAATCAAACTCAGAAGCTAGGATATGCATATAATTAATACCTGTGGATAGAAAACACCCTAAAGTTTCTAAAACAGTTTGAATGGTGTCTGTGAGTATAACAGAACTCATATGGCAGTCAAAACCCCGAGACCGATTGAAACAGGAAGTGGAATTCTGAATTGTGGACTCAACTTCACATCTTTGCCTATTAATCACACCGTGAGCTATGGTTCATTGAGCACTTCCTATTGCTTCCACTAGATGTCCCCAGTCTTTACAAAGTGGTTTGAGCCTTCTACTGTGGAAACTGACAGAATGACAAGCTGTTGAAATTGGTCACAGGAGGAGGGCCATCACCATTATGACGCCGGCGCCCCTGTCTACCCCCTCCTTTCGAAACGTTTTGAAACACAATACAATCATCCCCCTCGAATCTTATTGGCTGTCTTGTTAAAACAGGCCCTGAAGATTTATGTTATACAACGTTTGACATGTTTGAACGAACCTAAATGGGGGAAAAATGTTTTTTTTTCGAAATTGCTGTCCCGCGGCCGACGGAGCATTTGGATACAGCCTTCAGACGCGCTAACAACAGCAAGCTAATGGAACATAAAGGATGGACTTTTTCGAACGAAAATACATTTGTTGTGGACCTGGGATACCTGGAAGTGCTTTCTGATGAAGACAACTAAAGGTAAGGGATTATTGACAATAGTATACAAGATTAGATGTGATATGCGATTGTTCCAAGATGGCGCCGAGCTGTATTTACTAGCTAATTTTCTGAGTATCGCATCCCCTTTAATCGTAAAGTGTGATTACCCAGTAAAGTTATTTTTAAATCTGGTATTACAGGTGCTTTCAAGAGATATTCATCTATAAATCTTAGAATGACAATATTACATTTTAAAAATGTTTTCGAATAGTAATTGAGTAAATTGTAGCACTGTTTCCCGGGATGCATTTGAGGGAAAATAGTTAGTCAACGTCAGGCGCCGATGTAAAATGCTGTTTTTATATATAAATATGAACTTTATCGAACAAAAGAATGCATGCATTGTGTAACATGATGTCCTAGGTGTGTCATCTGATGAAGTTTGTTAAAGGTTAGTGCTGCATTTAGCTGTTTTTTGGTTATTTGTGATGCATGTGGTTGGTCGGAAAATGCCTATGTTGCTACTTTTACCATGTACTCCTCTAACATAATCTAATGTTTTGCTTTTCCTGTAAAGCCTTTTTGAAATCGGACGACGTGGGTCGATTCAGGAGAGGTGTATCTATAAAACGATATGAGACAGTCCTATATTTGAAAAAATATATATATTAAATTTCGTTATGCTAATGTTGATAGGAGTTTTTCGCTGGATGTTGATCCCGCTTACGGGACGAGACCGTCAAGAGATTTTAAGTAACATCAAACTACATTGATTTGATTTCAACTGATTTAGATTTTCTTCTAAATGTACATGCCCCCATCACTTCCAGTGACTGTTAGCTGTGGTGTCTAAGGTTAGCTGATGTTTCTAGTGACTGTTAGCTGTGGTGTCTAAGGTTAGCTGATGTTTCCAGTGACTGTTAGCTGCGGTGTCTAAGGTTAGCTGATGTTCCAGTGACTGTTAGCTGCGGTGTCTAAGGTTAGCTGATGTTTCCAGTGAGTGTTAGCTGCGGTGTCTAAGGTTAGCTGATGTTTCTAGTGACTGTTAGCTGCGGTGTCTAAGGTTAGCTGATGTTTCCAGTGACTGTTAGCTGTGGTGTCTAAGGTTAGCTGATGTTTCAGTGTTTTAGTACTATATCTCTTGACACAATGATGAAAATAATCATGGCCTCCAAACCCTCAAGCTGCATACTGGACCCTATTCCAACTAAACTACTGAAAGCGCTGCTTCCTGTGCTTGGCCCTCCTATGTTGAACATAATAAACAGCTCTCTATCCACCGGATGTGTACCAAGCTCACTAAAAGTGGCAGTAATAAAGCCTCTCTTGAAAAAGCCGAATCTTGACCCAGAAATTATAAAAAACTATCGGCCTATATCGAATCTTCCATTCCTCTCAAAAAAAAATGAAAAAGCTGTTGCACAGCAACTCACTGCCTTCCTGAAGACAAACAATGTATACGAAACGCTTCAGTCTGGTTTTAGACCCCATCATAGCACTGAGACTGCACTTGTGAAGGTGGTAAATGACCTTTTAATGACGTCAGACCGAGGCTCTGCATCTGTCCTCGTGCTCCTAGATCTTAGTGCCGCTTTTGATACCATCGATCACCACATTCTTTTGGAGAGATTGGAAACCCAAATTGGTCTACATGGACAAGTTCTGGCCTGGTTTAGATCTTATCTGTCGGAAAGATATCAGTTTGTCTCTGTGAATGGTTTGTCCTCTGACAAATCAATTGTACATTTCGGTGTTCCTCAAGGTTCCGTTTTAGGACCACTATTGTTTTCACTATATATTTTACCTCTTGGGGATGTCATTCGAAAACATAATGTTACATTTCACTGCTATGCGGACGACACACAGCTGTACATTTCAATGAAACATGGTGAAGCCCCAAAATTGCCCTCGCTAGAAGCCTGTGTTTCAGACATAAAGAAGTGGATGGCTGCAAACTTTCTACTTTTAAACTCGGACAAAACAGAGATGCTTGTTGTAGGTCCCAAGAAACAAAGAGATCTTCTGTTGAATCTGACAATTAATCTGGATGGTTGTACAGTCGTCTCAAATAAAACTGTGAAGGACCTCGGCTTTACTCTGGACCCTGATCTCTCTTTTAAAGAACATATCAAGACTGTTTCAAGGACAGCTTTTTTCCATCTACGTAACATTGCAAAAATCAGAAACTTTCTGTCCAAAAATGACACAGAAAAATTAATCCATGCTTTTGTTACTTCTAGGCTGGACTACTGCAATGCTCTACTTTCCGGCTACCCGGATAAAGCACTAAACAAACTTCAGTTAGTGCTAAATACGGCTGCTAGAATCCTGACTAGAACCAAAAAATGTGATCATATTACTCCAGTGCTAGCCTCCCTACACTGGCTTCCTGTTAAGGCAAGGGCTGATTTCAAGGTTTTACTGCTAACCTACAACGCATTACATGGGCTTGCTCCTACCTATCTTTCCGATTTGGTCCTGCCGTACATACCTACACGTACGCTACGGTCACAAGACGCAGGCCTCCTAATTGTCCCTAGAATTTCTAAGCAAACGGCTGGAGGTAGGGCTTTCTCCTATAGAGCTCAATTTTTATGGAATGGTCTGCCTACCAATGTGAGAGACGCAGACTCAGTCTCAACCTTTAAGTCTTTACTAAAGACTTATCTCTTCAGTAGGTCCTATGATTAAGTATAGTCTGGCCCAGGAGTGTGAAGGTGAACGGAAAGGCTGGAGCAACGAACCGCCCTTGCTGTCTCTGCCTTGCCGGTTCCCCTCTTTCCACTGGGATTCTCTGCCTCTAACCCTATTACAGGGGCTGAGTCACTGGCTTACTGGTGTTCTTCCATGCCGTCCATGGGAGCGTGCGTCACTTGAGTGGGTTGAGTCACTGACGTGGTCTTCCTGTCTGGGTTGGCGCCCCCCCTTGGGTTGTGCCATGGCGGAGATCGTTGTGGGCTATACTCGGCCTTGTCTTAGGACGGTAAGTTGGTGGTTGGAGACATCCCTCTAGTGGTGTGGGGGCTGTGCTTTGGCAAAGTGGGTGGGGTTATATCCTGCCTGTTTGGCCCTGTCCGGGGGTATCATCGGATGGGGCCACAGTGTCTTCTGATCCCTCCTGTCTCAGCCTCCAGTATTTATGCTGCAGTAGTTTATGTGTCGGGGGGCTAGGGTCAGTCTGTTACATCTGGAGTATTTCTCTTGTCTTATCCGGTGTCCTGTGTGAATTTAAATATGCTCTCTCTAATTCTCTCTTTCTCTCTTTCTGTCTTTCTCTCGGAGGACCTGAGCCCTAGGACCATGCCTCAGGACTACCTGGCATGATGACTCCTTGCTGTCCCCAGTCCACCTGGCCGTGCTGCTGCTCCAGTTTCAACTGTTCTGCCTGCGGCTATGGAACCCTGACCTGTTCACCGGACGTGCTTGTTGCACCCTCGGCAACTACTATGATTATTATTATTTGACCATGCTGGTCATTTATGAACATTTTAACATCTTGACCATGTTCTGTTATAATATCCACCCTGCACAGCCAGAAGAGGACTGGCCACCCCTCATAGCCTGGTTCCTCTCTAGGTTTCTTCCTAGGTTTTTCCTAGGGAGTTTTTCCTAGCCACCGTGCTTCTTTCACCTGCATTGCTTGCTGTTTGGGGTTTTAGGCTGGGTTTCTGTACAGCACTTTGAGATATCAGCTGATGTACGAAAGGGCTATATAAATAAATTTGATTTGATTTGTTTCTAGTGACTGTTTAAAGAAAACTGATCCATGGACTCAAAAAAAGGTGCTATCTAGCACCAAAGAGGGTTCTTCGGCTGTCCCCATAGGAGAACCTTTTGAAGAACCCCATTTGGTTCCTTGTAGAACCCTTTTGGGTTTCACCCTTTCTCCTATAGGGACAGCCTCAGAACACTTTTTTCTAAGAGTGTACTTTCAGGTTAAGGAACCATCTAACATTAAGTTGTAAATAGTGAACTACAGATTTTTCACCTTGGATATTCAAACCAGCGACCTTTCTGTTACTGGCCCAACGCTCTAAACGCTAGGCTACTTGCCGCCCTTAAAAAGAAAAGGGTGAACTCAACTAATGAAGAGAGAGACAGAGACAGAGAGAGTGTATCGGAGGCTGAAATCTGAAAGGGTTTTCTGGGTCATGGTCCTGTCAGCTCCAGTGGGGATAGGGAGAGATAAGGCACTGGTGGAGATAACACACATGATGAGGAAACACATACAGACACATTGTCAGACAGGCAAAGAGGAAGAGAAAACAGCGGGCTCCTTCAGAGAGAGGGAGAGAGAGAGAGGGAGTGGCGTGTGTGTGACTGTGATGCGTGGCCGATCTCAGGCACAACACACATTACCCTGTCATTAACACTACCAAGACTTTCGACAAGACTGCAATTTGCCACCGACCATAGTCAAACAGAGTGAACACTGCAATACAGAGCAGATTCAGTGAGGGAATGGAGGCTACAGGCTTGGATGAGTCCTCCGTCTGGGTTTTTCTAGTCCTCTGGGTTATTCTGCGTGCTTTCACAATGATAGCCAGCAAGCTGGAGTAAAATGTAAAAAAAATTATAATAATCATTGACAACTAAGCTCTCTAATTGTTACTCTAATCCACAAATGGTTCCTCCCTAATAATCCTAGAGTAAATTATGCTGCCATGGTTTCTGCTTTTAATACAACTTCTTAGAATTGTGGGATTTCGCAGTGGTTTTGTAGTCTGGCATTCCAATGTGAACTTCCCATGATTCTTGCTAAATCCAACAGCAGTTAACAGTCTGAGGACACATTTAATTCCGTGTAAATTCGCTGTCATTTCACGGTGCAACCATGCTGAACTCCCCACCTTGAGTCTCTCACAGACCTCCAGTCACAAGCTCAACGTAACAGAGAGTATATTACACCACCAGATGACTATAGCTCTGCTTAGAAAAACCCTTGAGCAGATGAAGGTACAGAGAGCATCAGCTCCCTGGCTCTCCATTAAGCGCTTACTGCCCTGAGAGCCTGGTGACATTTCAACACAGGGAGGGACAAGCAGAAAAATCAACCAGGGAGCTCCAGGCTCCTTCATCCCTCTCCTTCCTTCTCTCAGATCAAGGTGTTTTGCAAGAGAGGGAAACAAGGGTTTGGGGCGTTTGACAGTGCGTGATAATAAACCATTGGCTGTTACATTCCCCTTGAGGTTTCTGCTGTGACATAGGCTACAGTAAGAACGACGCAGTATGTACCACGTAGTGGCTTTAACCTGGGCTCACATACAACGAGGTCCTGGTCCTGCATGATCACATTTAGAGAGGCTTGAGGCTCACGGTGATCTGATCTGCACAGATAGAACAGATAATGGGAGACAGTGACCTTTTCATGTGTCTGGACACATCATACACCTTCTGCTCAGCACACACATCACATATATGCTCTCCTACACTCGTTATTCTACACACACAGTTAGCATTGTAAGCAGAGAATTATTGTGCAGGCCTTTGAGTCAGGTGTGTGAGCTCCTCTCTATGACTTGGAGTTGAGTAATCAAATCATGTCTGTCACTGTGTACCTTTTCACTTCTGCACAGCCACATGTGTTCTATTTAGGCATATCGTAATGCTTTGATACAGAGCATATGTGTGCTATTTAAGTCTCCTTATTGGGACATTTCAAAGTGTACCATTTCTGTCCATCCTCCCAACGTCAAGATTCCCATGACTCAACATCCCCATCATTGCTATATTCAAGTTGCCAGTCACGTGCGTGTGTGACATCAGTGATTACTCTGCTATCATAACTGTATCCTGAGGTCACATCCTGTCCACTACGGGCTTGACGCCTGTCAGAGCTACACGTTGTTGACCTTGTTAATAAGTGGGTTTAAAGTTTAATGCTGGGAATGAAGCCCACAACTATGTTGAGTATGGCCATGATCCATGCTTCATAGCTACAGTTGAAGTCGGAAGTTTACATACACTTAGGTTGGAGTCATTAAAACTAATTTTTCAACCACTCCACAAATTTCTTCTTAACAAACTATAGTTTTGGCAAGTGGGTTAGGACATCTACTTTGTGCATGACACAAGTCATTTTTCCAACAATTGTTTACAGACAGATTATTTCACTTATAATTCACTGTATCACAATTCCAGTGGATCAGAAGTTTACATACACTAAGTTGACTGTGCCTTTAAACAGCTTGGGAAATTCCAGAAAATTATGTCATGGATTTAGAAGCTTCTGATAGGCTAATTGACATGATGTGAGTCAATTGGAAGTGTACCTGTGGATGTATTTCAAGGCCTACCTTCAAACTCTGTGCCTCTTTGCTTGACATCATGGGAAAATCAAAAGAAATCAGCCAAGACCTCAGAATTTTTTTTGTAAACCTCCACAAGTCTGGTTGATCCTTGGGAGCAATTTCCAAACCCCTGAAGGTACCACGCTCACCTGTACAAACAATAGTATGCAAGTATAAACACCATGGGACCACGCAGCCGTCATACCGCTCAGGAATGAGACACGTTCTGTCTCCTAGAGATGAACGTACTTTGGTGCGAAAAGTGCAAATCAATCCCAGAACAACAGCAAAGGACCTTGTGAAGATGCTGGAGGAAACAGGTACAAAAGTATTTATACAGTAAAACAAGTCCTATATCAACATAACCTGAAAGGCAGCTCAGCAAGGAAGAAGCCACTCCTCCAAAACCGCCATAAAAAAGCCAGACTACGGTTTGCAACTGCACATGGGGACAAAGATCGTACTTTTTGGAGAAATGTCCTCTGGTCTGATGAAACAAAAATAGAACTGTTTGGCCATAATGACCATCGTTATGTTTGGAGGAAAAAGGGGGAGGCTTGCAAGCCGAAGAACACCATCCCAACCTTGAAGCACAGGTGTGGCAGCATCATGTTGTGGGGGTGCTTTGCTGCAGGAGGGACTGGTGCACTTCACAAAATAGATGGCATCATGAGGCAGGAAAATTATGTGGATATATTGAAGCAACATCTCAAGACATCATTCAGGAAGTTAAAGTTTGGTCACAAATGGGTCTTCCAAATGGACATTGACCCCAAGCATACTTCCAAAGTTGTGGCAAAATGGCTTAAGGACAACAAAGTCAAGGTACTGGAGTGGCCATCACAAAGCCCTGACCTCAATCCTATGGAAAATTTGTGGGCAGAACTGAAAAAGTGTGTGTGAGCAAGGAGAACCACAAACCTGACTCAGTTACACCAGCTCTGTCAGGAGGAATGGGCCAAAATTCACCCAACTTATTGTGGGAAGCTTGTGGAAGGCTACCTGAAACGTTTGATCCAAGTTAAAAAATGTTAAGGCAATGCTACCAAATGCTAATTGAGTGTATGTAAACTTCTGACCCACTGGGAATGTGATGAAAAAAAAAAAACTGAAATATATCATTCTCTCTACTGTTATTCTGACATTTCACATTCTTAAAATAAAGTGGTGATCCTAACTGACCCAAGACATGGAATTTTTACTAGGATTAAATGTCAGGAATTGTGAAAAACTGAGTTTAAATGTTTTTGGCTAAGGTGTATGTAAACTTCTGACTTCAACTGTATGTCCAATCATGCTTTCTCTCTTAATACTAATATCACGGTGACATCATGGTGACTGTTGAAGGTCCTACAGATATTAGTATTAAGAGAGAACGCATGATTGGACGTAGCTATGAAGCATGGACCATGGCCATATTCAACATAGTTTTGGGCCTTATCGAGAACAGTTGGCTCAAGCTGCTGCTTGATGCTCATCTGGAGAAACTTTCACCTGATCTCACATTGACGCTGAAGCGAACGACATGAATATTGCATTTTCTCCTCCAACTTCTCTTTTTAAAACAACGCTAAATTAGTGCCTTCATCAGAGTTGCTGATGAAACGGATTCTGATGCATTATTCAATGGTCGAGTGTTAAAACCGTGCCATAAATGATGAATCAGGATTGTATACATAATATGAAGTATTAACACCAGATGACACACAGGTCAAAGGAAGGGAAACCATAGCTTTTGAATCTATGGGTGTTGATCATGTCTTGACAGTCTCTACCTGTGGTCTGTGTGAGGCTACCCAGGATTCAGTGTATTGCTGAATCCCACGGCCTTATTACTGCAGTGGACAGATTGGAATGGCCTTTGACCGCCTTTATGGCCCAGTGTTTATGGGAGTGTGGGTGTTTGCTTCCTTGCCTGCCTGTGCCCTCTCCTCCTATTTGACTGCACTAGCTGTAGTTCTAGCTGTAACTCCACCTCTTGTGAATACACTTCCAGCTTCATGTTTGCTCACACCATTCTGCCTCACTGCTCTGTTGAAGATGATTTCAGGCAAACTTCCCCCGTAATCCCCCCTGCTGCTGCCCCTGCCCCAGTCTGGAGGTCCTGTATAGGGGAGGACTGTACCAGGATGCACCAGAGCCTGCAGTCCACTAAGCCAGCCAGCCAGGGACCAGGGCAGTCCAGCACCACCTCAGCCCAGTCGCCCACCCAGGGTGAACACATTGGGAGATGGCCTGGTTCATTAGACCAGAGCTTTCATTGGCATGAGGTGGGACATGGTTTACCATTGACTTGAATTGTTTACAGGCCAGCCAGAAGAAAACAAAGCTGCTTTCTCAATTTTACACAGAGCTCTCAGGGTTTCACACCATAGATCATTACATGCCAATAAACTGTACAACACTGTAATTTAGTATCTAGAAATATGTGTAAATGTCAATTTTGTCCCATAACACAGCACTGTTTGGTGAAGTGCTGATACCGTGCCCTTCTAGGACCCTTCCCCCAGAACTGCTAAGTGGGTCCTGCTTTATCTGAAGTGCTTTCAGAGTGTTGTTTAGAGCCTTTATTTAATTAGTTAAGTACTAAGAGATAAAAGCCACATTCCTACCCCATGACTCAGTCCCCATCAGACTCCGGCCTTAACATAGGCCAACCTTGACACAAGTGGAGCTCAGGCACTCCCCTCTAAAGGGCTCTCCACAGTGTTTTCACAGTCTACGCAAATGGAGCTCAGCTTGCGACGCGTTCGAAAGTAGAGAGGTACGTTGCGGACTGTGTGGAGCCCTTAAGGTCGGTTCGTTACAAGTGGGATCTTGTGGTTCAGAATGTTGAAGTTTTCGGTAACACTTTACTTGACACATAACATGTCCTAACCTGTCATAATATGGTCATTTACATCTGTTTTAAAATATATTGCGTAATTTTATGGCTGGTTATGACACCTACATTCAAGTGTCAAAATCCATAAAACCTACCTCACAAGGCAAAACATTCCATTACACCATAGCCTACTTGTCAACAGTATTTTTATGTTAAATAACATTATGAAATTAATCATAGGTGTCATAACCAGCCACAAATTACGCAATATATGTCACAACAGCTGTAAATATATGGGTCATGACAGTGTTATGACCATATTATGAAAAGTTATGTCAGCTGTTGACATATTATGACACGGTTATGACCGTGTCATAACGTGTTATGACGGTAGGTATCAAGTAAAGTGTTACCGAGTTTTCGAAACGTTGTGGAGTGGAAGTGTGTTTGTCTAACTCTCAGTATGTATCAGGCTGTGAGAGGGATACATGTACCCAAATGCCCAGGACTCTAACCACACATGAAAAGGCTCATCAAGCCCAAATCACAGGGCTGATTAAAGATGAGAAGACTTAAAATAGCACTTCCCTTTGTTTGGAGGATGAGTGAAGCAGAAAGTCAGTCAGAGAGAACAACTCCCTAGTCCCTTCTCTCCCTCCTTCTTTTCCCTTTGTCTTCTTCATTCCTGTCTTCCTTGTATACTAGCACACCGGGGAATGTCTAGGTTTCCATTCTTTGTAATATTTTGGAATAAAACGTTTCACACGAGAGAAGTGTGTGCATCTGAAGCAGAAAGACGGAGATACTGAATATGCAACTTCAGAGACAAAGAACGAGAGAGCGAGAGAGCGAGAGAGAGAGAGAGAGAGAGAGAGAGAGAGAGAGCAAAACAAAGCGAGACGGGGTAAAGAGCGAGTGGGATTAGGTGAATGTTGAAGGGGAAACATTGGTCTCGTTTGTTAAAACAACTACATGTCCTTATTACTGACATGGCTCTTGGACCCTGTTCTCCATTCGATGGTCCCCCAATTACACAAAACAAGGCATACAGAAAATATTATTCATGCCACTTAACCTTTACGAAAGAGAGAGGGAGGAGCAGATGGAGAAACAGGATGCAGGAATAGAGAGAAACAAGGAGATATGAGGGAGAGGCACATGGAGGGAAAATGAGTTAAAAAAGTCGAAAGGGGATACAGATCAAACAAGCACAAAAACAAGGGAAAAGCACGCGTTTTTATTATAGTGATGCACTGTTCTGAGAATCCATCTCATATTGGAGGGAACATACATCATCACCCCCCACCGCACAGTGAAACCCTCATCAGCGCAATCTTAAGACTGCAATTACTCCATTATTCGCCACATGCTCTCATGCTCTGCCAAGACTTTGAAGGCCTGCCAGGGAAGCACCTTTGAAACAGAACATTAAAAACGAGGAGGGCGGTGAAAGGGAATTTGCAAATGATACTGGCAGGTAGCTACTAGGGTGTGTAAAATGAAGAAAGCAAATGTTAGTGTGTGGGTGAACACCCAGGTCCGTGATACAAGTCGGTCTTCAACATCCATCCATGTCTGAGGACATCAGGGAGATGACGTGGAAACCAGCCACTAGCGCTGTTACCTTCAAGTAGGTTTGGGTTTTCTTAGGGCATTGTGGATGGGGGTGCGGATGGACTTAAGCATCTGCCTCGATTCCAAAGGTTTGAAGATAAAACAAAAATGACTTTTTATTATCCCAAACCTTAACCCTTGCACCTTAACCATTCGGAGTCAATGCCTAAAATGAAGATGTCTGAGTTAATGCCTAAACGTAACCTTAAACACTTCGAAATGTGACGTTTGGAAAACGTTGAAATGTGACGGTTGAGAAACATGGATGACCGTCTAATTCTGACGTGAGGCTGTGTGAGCTAGTTGGGGTGTAAAGGTGTCCACGTGCTTCCCAGCTGAAAAAGTTCGCAAGGGTTCGTGCATATATTATGACGACATTTGTGTTCGTTTTGGACTTCGGGTAAGGGGTTTTTCAGCTGTTTAGGCACACGTCCCTTTTTCTCGAGGTCAGCCGAAGTTCGGGAGCCGAATGCTACGCCCCTTCGTCCGTGATTGGTCAACAGTAGGGATTCTTCAATAAAGTCTGTTGTCATTCAATAAGAAACGACTTGTTTTCATGCACATTTTTTCTTTCAGAAATACTGCACCAAATGTCTTTTGCGCGACTAAGATCTGCTCAGCAAAAACATCAAAATGAATGACAGATTTATTGAGTTATCTTAGATTAATTCTGGCTATTTTGAGTAAGTATATACTGGCTACGGCATCTTCAATAGGAGAAACAGTCCTATTGCCGCTTTTTTCTCGTTCTTTTCAAGTGAAGGTCTTTTAAGGGAGTATGCGAGCACACTCGTTCGTCTAGCCGCCAGCCGAACTGAAGCATGCTGACGCCTTAAGCCATACACCTACTACAAAACATGTGAAAGGGAGGAAAGTTCTTTATGTCATGCACCCTTTCACTGATTTACTCATCACTCTTGAATTCTGTCCATATCCCTGGGCAAGAGTTGATGAAACCAATGGATTACTGAAGAGATTCCATCAGATTAGTCTCCTGCCAAGAATCCCAAGCAATGCCCCAAATGCAGCTTCCACCACTAGCCTGGATTCTGACATCCAATAGTTTATGACTGGTAACATTCTCACTGGTTATGTTTTATTGAATAAATTAGCTCCAGATAGCTCTGTGGCTATTCATTATGGTAATGATCTCAGGTAAAAGAGGGCACATAGAGAGATGGAGCTATTGAGGAAGTGATGATTGAAAAATACTTGATGTTAGATGGTTCCTCACCACGAAAGTAGTCTATGGGCCAGGAGAAACTGTAATCCCTGGTTCAGTTTTCCTTAAAACAGCCTCTACAAACTTCAGCCACCATAAGCTAACTACCAATGGAAGTCATGCGACATGAATTTATTTTAATTTTTTGCTTTGTTTACATGCCCCCAGCACTTCCATTGATTGTTAGCTGTAAATAGTGAACTACTCCTTTAAGTGCCTTGCTCAAGGACACGTCGACAGATTTTTCCACCTTGGCAGCTCGGGTATCCGAACCAGTGACACTTCGGTTACTGGCCCAACGCTCTAACCACTAGGCTACCAGCAGAGAAAGCGAGTGAGCGAAAGAGAGAAAAAAATCCCCTCGCATACTGCTTTGTTGTCTGACTGACAGTGGAGCACTCCACAAGAGGGGACGGCTGGGTGTGTGTTGAGTTGGAGGATTATCCTCCCTTACTCTCACACCCCTAATCCGAGGTCAAGTGGTACAGCTCATTTGGTGCTGTTACCAAAGTCACCTTCACAAGTCTATGGAAAACTTTTGTTTGGTCGCACATTCAGTATTTCACCACAAGTATGCATACATTTCACACAAGCTTGCTCATATACAGACAGCTCGCCTATTCATACACATACCCACTGCACTTTCCTTTGCCCTTCTTCATTTGACACTTTATTCTCCCCAGTTCAATCTAGACTGTTAAATATTTAGACTGGAAAATACACAGGTTTAACACAGACACGCCTAGGCATCCATCACACACGGCTGTCTGAGCAGGAGGTGCCACAGAAGGACAGGGGTGGATTGTTCCTCACTGGATGAGTAAACAAGGCGAGTCTAAACACTCTGACTGAGACAGCCGCTGAGTGACTGACTGGGAATACACCCCCACACACCCAACAACAATGATACCCACACCCCCAGGAACAACATGCACAAACACAAAAACACTCAGGCAAGTAAACACACACACTCCTTTCTGTCACAGAAATCACACTCACTCCAACTCCGAGGGTGTAACACTCTGGCTGTATGTGGCAGTGTAAGGGGGGTAATGAGGCTGAACACATGTGAAGACGCAGGGACCTCATCCTTAAACTCACGCTACCCGCTCCTCAGTCTCCTGACACTGTTAGGTTCCCTTTCTTTTCCCAAATCTTTCAAAGGTTTTAATCTGAAAACGCTTAGCCCAGTTAACCAGGCTTTTTATCCTCAGCCAATTAGCAGGCGATTCATTAAATATTGAGCAGCCTGTGAAGTATTAATTTTCAATGCCCATTTAAGGGGGAAGAGATGAACAGCAAATTGGCCTTAGACAACTCTGCCTCAGATGTCAAATCCAAATCAAATCAAAGTTTATTTGTCACGTGCACCGAATACAACAGGTGTAGACCTTACAGTCAAATACTTACTTACAGGCTCTAACCAACAGTGCAAAAAAGGTACAGCGGGGGAAAAAAGTATTTGATCCCCTGCTGATTTTGTACGTTTGCCCAGTTACAAAGAAATGATCAGTCTATAATTTTAATGGTAGGTTTATTTGAACAGTGAGAGACAGAATAACAACAAAAATATCCAGAAAAACGCATGTCAAAAATGTTATAAAATGATTTCCATTTTAATGAGGGAAATAAGTATTTGACCCCTCTGCAAAACATGACTTAGTACTTGGTGGCAAAACCCTTGTTGGCAATCACAGAAGTCAGACGTTTCTTGTAGTTGGCCACCAAGTTTGCACACATCTCAGGAGGGATTTTGTCCCACTCCTCTTTGCAGATCTTCTCCAAGTCATTAAGGTTTCGAGGCTGACGTTTGGCAACTCGAACCTTCAGCTCCCTCCACAGATTTTCTATGGGATTAAGGTCTGGAGACTGGCTAGGCCACTCCAGGACCTTAATGTGCTTCTTCTTGAGCCACTCCTTTGTTGCCTTGGCCGTGTGTTTTGGGTCATTGTCATGCTGGAATACCCATCCACGACCCATTTTCAATGCCCTGGCTGAGGGAAGGATGTTCTCACCCAAGATTAGACGGTACATGGCCCCGTCCATCATCCCTTTGATGCGGTGAAGTTGTCCTGTCCCCTTAGCAGAAAAACACCCCCAAAGCATAATGTTTCCACCTCCATGTTTGACGGTGGGGATGATGTTCTTGGGATGATAGGCAGCATTCCTCCTCCTCCAAACACGGCGAGTTGAGTTGATGCCAAAGAGCTCCATTTTGGTCTCATCTGACCACAACACTTTCACCAGTTGTCCTCTGAATCATTCAGATGTTCATTGGCAAACTTCAGACGGGCATGTATATGTGCTTTCTTGAGCAGGGGGACCTTGCGGGCGCTGCAGGATTTCAGTCCTTCACGGCGTAGTGTGTTACCAATTGTTTTCTTGGTGACTATGGTCCCAGCTGCCTTGAGATCATTGACAAGATCCTCCCGTGTAGTTCTGGGCTGATTCCTCACCGTTCTCATGCTCATTGCAACTCCACGAGGTGAGATCTTGCATGGAGCCCCAGGCCGAGGGAGAATGACAGTTCTTTTGTGTTTCTTCCATTTGTGAATAATCGCACCAAATGTTGTCACCTTCTCACCAAGCTACTTGGCGATGGTCTTGTAGCCCATTCCAGCCTTGTGTAGGTCTACAATCTTGTCCCTGACATCCTTGGAGAGCTCTTTGGTCTTGGCCATGGTGGAGAGTTTGGAATCTGATTGATTGCTTCTGTGGACAGGTGTCTTTTATACAGGTAACAAGCTGCGGTTAGGAGCACACCCTTTAAGAGTGTGCTCCTAATCTCAGCTCGTTACCTGTATAAAAGACACCTGGGAGCCAGAAATCTTTCTGATTGAGAGGGGGTCAAATACTTATTTCACTCATTAAAATGCAAATCAATTTATAACATTTTTGACATGCGTTTTTCTCGATATTTTTGTTGTTATTCTGTCTCTCACTGTTCAAATAAACCTACCATTAAAATGATAGACTGATCATTTCTTTGTCAGTGGGCAAACGTACAAAATCAGCAGGGGATCAAATACTTCCCCCCCCCACTGTATTAGGTGAACAATAGGTAAGTAAAGAAATAAAAACAACAGTAGAAAAGACAGTGAAAAATAACAGTAGAGAGGCTATATACAGGCACCGGTTAGTCAGGCTGATTGAGGTAGTATGTACATGTAGATATGGTTAAAGTGACTATGCATATATGATGAACAGAGAATAGCAGTAGCGTAAAGAGGGGTTGGTGGGTGGCGGGACACAATGCAGATAGCCCGGTTAGCCAATGTGCGAGGGCACTGGTTGGTCAGGCCAATTGAGGTAGTATGTACATGAATGTATAGTTAAAGTGACTGTGCATATATGATAAACAGAGAGTAGCAGCAGCGTAAAAGAGGGGTTGGGGGGGTGGCACACAATGCAAATAGTCCGGGTAGCCATTTGATTACCTGTTCAGGAGTCTTATGGCTTGGGGGTAAAAACTGTCGAGAAGCCTTTTTGTCCTAGACTTGGCACTCTGGTACCGCTTGCCATGCGGTAGTAGAGAGAACAGTCTATGACTGGGGTGGCTGGGGTCTTTGACAATTTTTAGAGCCTTCCTCTGACACTGCCTGGTGTAGAGGTCCTGGAATGCAGGCAGCTTAGCCCCAGTGATGTACTGGGCCGTTCGCACTACCCTCTGTAGTGCCTTGCGGTCGGAGGCTGAGCAATGACCAGGCAGTGGACCAGTCAGGATGCTCTCGATGTTGCTGCTGTAGAACCTTTTGAGGATCTCAGGACCCATGCCAAATCTGTTTAGTTCCTGAGGGGAAATAGGATTTGTCGTGCCCTCTTCATGACTGTATTGGTGTGTTTGGGCCATACTAGTTTGTTGGTGATGTGGACACTAAGGAACTTGAAGCTCTCAACCTGCTCCACTACAGCCCCGTCGATGAGAATGGGGACGTGCTCGGTCTTCCTTTTCCTGTAGTCCACAATCATCTCCTTAGTTTTGGTTACATTGAGGGATAGGTTGTTATTCTGGCACCACCCGGCCAGGTGTCTGACCTCCTCCCTATAGGCTGTCTTGTCATTGTCGGTGATCAGGCCTACCATTGTTGTGTCGTCTGCAAACTTAAAGATGTATTGGAGTTGTGCCTGGCCATGAGGTCGTGGGTGAACAGGGAGTACAGGAGGGTACTGAGCACGCACCCCTGGGACTCCAGTGGACTCCAGTGTTGAGGATCAGCGTGGCAGATGTGTTGCTACCTACCCTCACCACCTGGGGGGCCCCCTGCACTCCCTAACTCCACTGACTCACTCATCTTCATGTTATATCCATGTTTAGAGTGTGTGATTTTCTATGTCTGTACTGAACATGTTTCTGTATTCATTGCGTGTCTGTTTGTCATTTGTGCTGGTCGTCTTGGCCATCGGGAGTCTGAGGAAGAGCTGTCTAACAGGCCATGAGTAAACCCATTGACCTTTTCATATATCGGAGGAACATTAGGATCCATACGGATGAGAGATTCTCAGCAGTAGCACAGAGCTCACACTCAGTGTGTCCCTCTATCTGGGCCCACTTACAAAGACTGTTTCATCAGACCTAACTCTAGGCTATTTTTGTCTCTCCATCTCTTGGTTGCATCTTTCCATCTCTTTATATTTCCCTCCTTTCACCGGCCACTCTCAACATCTTGACTCTTCTTGAGAATTGTACCCCTTATTGCAACTCACTAAACAAAACTTTCTCATGAATACATTATTCATTAATTATAGTGACATTTGGGCAGTTTGTTCATGTATCTATTCTGTCTATGGAAACGTAACCTAACAACTACAAGGTGATTTGGGTAGCCAAAGTCTTGTAGGCCTATTTAATCAAACCTTCTTTGATTGTTCAACTGTGTATCTGTGTCTGTCCTCACACGAGAGACAAATTAAGGCCTAGCTTATGAATTGATGCACAATTACTGCATGCTTGCCAATAGGTGAGAGTCTGAGCTTTGAAAAAAGAGGAGCTTGCTTGAACAGCGTTGGACAAATCCAGGCCAAGTTCTCACTGGCTTTCATAATTCCCCATTCGCAAACTCAGCATGAGTCTGCGCAGGCGGGAGGGAGGGTCGAAACCACGGAGGGCACGCACGCGACCCTTTATGAGGGTGCAATCATGCATGAAGACCACCCCCTCTCACACACAAGCCTGACATAATAAGCGTCTGCCATAAACAGCCATTCCCACGCTTAACAACCCAAGTGCGGTCTGCTTGCTCTCTCTACAGCCAGAAAGGTATTCTATAGTTTTACACTAGTCTGTATTTAACTATAGGCACAGGACACCAGGGTTGGGCTCATGTCAGAATCTTGGAATTGACTCCCATTCAACTCATGAGTTGAAATTCGAATTGGCCATATCCCACAGGAAGTAGAATTGAATTCAATACAATTTAAATAAATTCCACTCAGTCATATAGTGTTCACGTGCTAGTCAAAACTAGGAAACTCTGAAATGTCCAACTTACTGTAGTTATACGTGTGCCTTGTTCAACAAGTTAACACGTTGGAAATGTCAGAGTTTCCTAGTTCCGACTAGCACGTGAACGCGCTAATAGAACATGAGTTTAATTGAATCTGACAGGTCACACTTCCAGATACCAAAGAATATACACTATATATACAAAAGTATGTGGACACACCTTCAAATGAGTGGATTTAGCTATTTCAGCCACACCCGTTGCTGACAGGTATATAAAATCGAGCACACAGCCATGCAATCTCTATAGACAAACATTGTCAGTAGAATGGCCTTACTGAAGAGCTCAGTGACTTTCAACATGGCACTGTCATAGGATGCCACCATTCCAACAAGTCAGTTTGTCAAATTTCTGCCTTGCTTGAGCTGCCCTGGTCAACTGTAAGTGCTGTTATTGTGAAGTGGAAACATCTAGGAGCAACAACGGCTCAGCCGTGAAGTGGTTGGCCACACAAGCTCACAGAACAGGACAGACGATTTCTGAAGCATGTAAAAGTCGTCTGTCATCGGTTGCAACACTCACTACTGAGTTCCAAACTGCCTCTGGAAGCAACATCAGCACAATAATTGTTTGTCGGGAGCTTCATAAAATGGGTTTCCATGGCAGAGCAGCCGCACACAAGCCTAAGATCATGCGCAATGCCAAGCGTCGGCTGGAGTGGTGTAAAGCTCACTGCAATTGGACTCTGGAGCAGTGGAAACGCGTTCTCTGGAGTGATGAATCACGCTTCACCGTCTGGCAGTCTGATATACGACTCTGGGTTTCGTGGATGCCAGGAGAATACTACCTGCCCGAATGCATAGTGCCAACTGTAAGGTTTGGTGAAGGAGGAATAATGGTCTGGGGCTGTTTTTCATGGTTCGGACTAAGCCTATTAGTTGCAGTGAAGGGAAATCGTAATGCTACAGCGTACAATGCCATTCTAGACGATTCTGTGTTTCCAACTTTGTGGCAACAATTTAGGGAAGGCCCTTTCCTATTTCAGCATGACAATGCCCCCATGAAGAAAGCAAGGTCCATAAAGAAATAGTTTGTAAAGATCGGTGTGAAAGAACTTGACTGGCCTGCACAGAGCCCTGACCTCAACCCCATCTGAAAACCTTTGGGATGAATTGGAACGCTGACTGCGAGCCAGGCCTAATCGCCCAACATCAGTGCCCGACCTCACTAATGCTCATGGCTGATTGGAGGAAAGTCCCCGCAGCAATGTTCCAACATCTAGTGGAAAGCTTTCTCAGAAGAGTGGAGGCTGTTATAGCAGCAAAGGGGGGACCAACTCCATATTAATGCCCACGATTTTGGGATGAGATGTTTAACGAGCAGGTGTCCACATACTTTTGGTCACATAGTGTATCACTTTTCTCTGGAAACAATGTTCATATGATCTTTTAACTTATTGCTTAGAATAGACCATTATATTTCCAGCACAATTTCATTTGTTTGGCTTCTTTTTGAAAGTCACGAGGTCAACTTGAGGGTTGAACTAACGCATTCTGGTAAATATGATATATATAATACAAATCTAAGTGATTAATGAAATATAATAACATTTCATATTTTATATGCATGTTTTATGTACAACATGTTTATATTTGTATAGACTAGGCCTTGAAGTGACATTTGAATGTAATTATATTTCCTTTATTCAAATTCGAATTCTTTATCCCGTTTACTAATTTCAATTCAAATTCAAGAATCGAATTGGAATTTGATATATTTTAAATTATATTCTAAATTAAGCCCAACCCTGCAGGACACCCATCTCTATTGAATAGAACCCGTGTTTGACTTCGCTGGACATTATGTGCCTGGAGACTCCCGTCTTCCTCGAATGTAATCCTCTCCAATGAAGTCAGTCTCCCCACCAATACTATTCACCTCCACCAGCAACAAGTAGTTTAGGCTAGTGTAGAGTTGGTTATTGAGTGAACTCATGTCATTAGCGACCTGAAATCGAAGCTTACAAAATAATCGGTGTCCCCAAGGTGCGCATGTTCCCCATGAGTTGGTAGTTGTATTGTTGCGTTCAATATCTTTCTCCAAAGGCCACTCTGCCGGACTGCAATGTCACCTAAATAACGCACAGTTCTTCGCGTTGACAGCCTGTAAAGACACCGTGTACACGAGTGACATGTATTCAGTCAGTCATTATCAGACGTATTTTTTTTGGGGGGGGGGGGGGTAGACGACGACGACTTATAAATACATCTAAACAAGTCTATATGACAGCGTTTAACCACGTACCTCTTGTTCAACGTATTCCAGTAAATAGGTTCCATGTTACCTGCAGCTATTCCCAGTAGATCCACAAGAAAGATCAAAATAAATCCCAAGCCATTACAGCCGTCCCAAAACGCCAAAGCCATCCCTTTTCCTCTGCTCTCTCCTGCCATTTTTCCCCAAAAAGTGACGGGGAATCGATTCAGACAAAGAATCGCTTGGAGACTGCGAACGAAGTTCACTAAATCCCTGGAAGCGCACAGCTATGGTGAGACTTCGGAAACCGCATAAGAAAAAACGTCCCAAAAATCAGACAACATTCAGAGTAGTTGGAATGTGTGAGGAGATACAATGTGTCAACCTCTTGAGTTTAAAGTGCATTAGCGGCAATATGTAGCTTTCTGGTTTGAAACGTGTCCAGCAATTATGGACATTTTTGCATGACAAAGCCCATGTCCATCCTCTCTCCTAAATGTCACCTCTCCAGACAAATGCAAATGCGTTGAATGTCGCGAATATCGGAGTAAACGCCTTCTACCACTTTGGAAGCGTAATTTTGGATAGCTGGCGTTAATCTTCATTGGCGAAGTGCCATTGCCTACCTTGCCACGCAGATGCACTGGTTTTCTTGCTCAAATGTCCCTGACTCATACAGCCTAGTCCAATGTTGTATAAGAAAACATTCGCTGACCCAAGTTTATCATCGCCTATTCGCTATTCTCTTGAATGCTTAACGCATTAAGGCTTTTACCGCTTTCTCCATTGTTATTCCTTCTGCGTCTTAGCGCACAAAGAAATGCCCATTCTATCCGTCCTTTATCCTTTCCGCTATTTTGGCATAAAAAAATAATAATAAAAATTAAAACAGGTCAAACTTCTTCGGTCAAACTTCAAAAAGGACAGGCAGTCACTGAGTATTGCACCTCGATTAACTCGTTTTGATCAAAGCCAGTTTCCCGAGAGGTCTCTTCTGTTCACAATACTGCTTTATGTTCGTTGCATCCTCTCTCTCAACCTCGTACTATGCTGCACACTGATAGAGTATCTAGGTATGGGGATGGAGTGCAGTAGCACATGCTATGCAAGACTACTTGTGTCCCAGTGTAGCTCTGGGAGACCCCTTACCATTATCACCACTCAAACTGATGACATACCTAAATGGAAAATGCCCTCTAATCAGTGTAACACGCGAATCGGAACAACTTCCCACATCATATATATCCTCCTTTCGCCATTATAGCAGCGACAGGTAGACTTCGGATTGTCTAATGCCGACAGTGGCCAAGGAACATAGTGAAAGGGCATCTTAGCCTATAACCAACATATTTTGCCCCAAATATTGTGGCAGATGCCGTGTCAAATGTTGGTTAAGAAATGCCCGATGTGCAGTAACACGCTTGTAGCTCCCCCACCCGTTATTCCGTAACAGATGGTATTAATTTATAATAGAACAATTCAGCGACTCATTTCCAGTAGTTTCATGATTGGGAAAGCAGAAAAGAGAGCGGAGTAAAGTGCAGAGTATAGGACAACAAAACTGAACCTACCATGCCACCACGTGGCAACATGTAAAACAGCAGGCAGTGTAATATCACATATTGTACAGTCTTTGGTAACATGTAAGACCGACCACCAAGAACGTCGGACGTGCGCAGTAGATCACCAGCTGAGCGTCGACGAACAGTGGCAATTCAACTTGTGGAATCGTCGAGAAAGGACGTCCTGTTAGTCGGTCTTCCCTTTAAAACAATATGTAATTGCGAAATTATGACAACACAATCATATTGCATTCCACACAGTTTATTTATTCTGTAACACGTCTATTAAAAAGGAAAACTATATACACAATGCCTGCCCCCCCCCCCTCCATCTCAAATTCTGCTGTGGTCGAGTAGAAAGCCTCAAAACCAGAACATTTCCCCCAAAACGAATTAACCAATTTAGCATGACAGACATTCCTCTAATAGCTTTGGATAATATTTTTCTTTTTACAGCACTCACATTAAATCCCCATTACTGCAATTGTACTGCTCTGTTAGAAGGGCAAATGTCCCAAACCAACGCCAGCAATCATTGGATACACTTCACCAGGTAAAGCCCATTACTTAGGGATGGTGGGGGAGGGGACATCACACATGGACAATTTCATTCTGTACATTTAAGGCAAGTAAAACCAAATAAAGGTTCAAATAACCAAACAAAAAATGAGTAGAGGAATTAATCGTTCACTATTTACATCCAGGAGTTGAAACTTGCCAACCAGATGTGCGCGTGTGTGTATGAATGTAACAGGCCATGAGCATAGTTGTATATGTTCAGTCATTTTGAGAGTCCATGTTCACAAGGTGTGTTAACTCCTGGTTGAGACCTTAGTCAGCTGGGTTCCATCTCACCCTCAGTCCAGGACTGGGACAAAGCTGGTTTCTCTCCTCTACTGTCTGCTCCCCTCTGAGACCATCCCATGTCCAGCTGTGGTCCAGTTCAACAGTATGAGAGCCCACAGGCCTCAGCCGCCAATACACCTCAGACAGTCGTCCAGCAGAGAGGCCGCTACATGGACAGAGTAATGAGGTGGTGGTGTCCATGAGGCATCCTGCAGAAACAACAATATTAAGACGAGGATGATTAAACACTATCACCCCAATCATAATAGATTCATAAACTAATATTACATCCCAGAACCCCTGGGTATAGCATGAGGAACAGAGGGGCTGTCCAGACATATCTAGATGTCCAAACTCATTAAAATGGCCACATATCCTGAAGAACCAATTAATTACTCAATTCTCCACTGAATACATATCACCACAATTGGTACAGCAAACCTATTAAATAGGATCTCTAGTCAAATAATTTATGTAGTTCCCCATGTCGCTACCTGTCCTATGTGGGACTTCAGGTAGATAGTAACCTAGAAAGTTGACAAAAAGTACATCTGTAACAAAGAAAATACATTTTCCCCAGTGAGCACCTTTCTAAAAACAGATGGTCACATTGTTAACTTGCCTTCTGTGAATCTCTGGTGGTCAGCGCAGTATCGTTCTGGTACACCGAAGAATCTGGTCTTCTGTGTCAAGGTCGTCCTCAATGTCGTCTTTTCTTGTGGAGAATGTCCAGGGAAAGGCAATCCTTGAGGAATACTGTCCAGTAAGAGAGTAAATACAAGGAGACGGGGCATCATACGCAGTCAACAAACATGTCCATCTCCCAACACTGGGTTCTGTGATTTGATAAATGTTCAACTAGACCCAACAAAAGCACAAGATGAACAAGCTTCACAACTGACCCCACCCTTACCAATGAGTCCATTGTCCAGTAGTTTTGGATTTCAATGGATTCAATTGTAGGCCTGTGTTAAAAAAATATGTTCTCTCCATTATAGTAGTTTATTTTCTAGAACATTCAATAATTGTCTTTAGGCTGGGACCAGTTACATGGTCCCAGCTTGCCAAACCCCATGAGACACGTAGCACAGCATTTTGTAAAGGGGGGGGGGTAAAAATAAAAAATAAAAAGCTAGGGCAAGGACGCCAGCCTGATGAACAAGTCTCTGTTGGAGGTACAAGGAGAGAGGGCGAAAGGAGTGCTATTTTTGACCCCTCTGTCCATCTCAGGTTCTCTCCATCTCACTCCAACCCATGGCATCAAATTAGCCACATATTACATTATCACAGCCCCCCCCAAAATATTATCCTCTCCTTTTTTTTTGGCCTTTCTTTTTTCATTAAAAATATAATCCAGACCGGTTAAAGCGAAGATCGTTTCAGTTTGCTGATGACGTACCGATCATTCCTCTGCCCACATCTTCAAAAACTCCATTTTCACAAGATTTAGGCAATGAGGAAAAGCAAGAGATCGTTCATGAATAGTAGCAACCCAGACATTCAAAGATAAAAGGAGACCAATTTCTCTATAAAAAACACAACTGCTACATTTTCCATGCCAGTTCCTCGTGTGTGTGTCGTATCGAGGACGACATGGCGGTGGACAGATGTCTTCATCTTATTAGGATGTGTTTCTCAGAGAGCAGTAAGAGAAGGCAGTGTTCAGCCGTGTCCCCCTCGGTTTCATTTACAGTGCTCATCTTCAGGGATTCTAATACTTGATCAGCACAACTCTACTCATTAGCTCCAAAATATTTGTTTAAAGTCTGGCTTCATTTCAATGCACTGTTATACATTTCAGTTTTTGGAATACATTCATTTCCACCCCCAGAAAAAAAGTAAAGTAAAAAAATAATTACCATAGAGGCAAAAAAAAACCTAAAACAACAATATAAAAATACAATAGTGTAGCAGCCTCAAAAGTGCTCCATATCAAGTCCAAATACTTTCACTTTGTTGAAAAACTGACATTCTATTCAAAAAGCAACAAAAAGACATGACTCTAGCTATCAATACTAGGGTTAACATACGCAGTGGCAATCGTCTGCAAATCTGCCTGGAAGCAGGAAAGCAAGACCTCAACACTGACATTAAAGGCAATAGATCCCCTTGGAAAATGCAAGGGACTTCTCTGGTCTTACCAACTCTCATAACCACAAGGAAGAGAATGATTAAACAGAACTTTTCATGGTTCTTTAAACGAGAGAGAGTGACTTAACGGCAGTAAAATACACCTCGGAAATCTGCCTTGAATCATAAGATCTGTTTTCACAGTTGTATCAGCGAATCAGAGCCCATGGACCGTCGTGACTCACCATGAAGGAGAATGAGCGCAGCAATGCACCAATGACAAAACACAAACGGCCAGTCAGGTAACTGGACACCAAAGCAAAAGACCTTCATGAAGTCATTTAGGGGATGAGGAGCTGGTGAAAGATTGGTTGAAAAAGAGCCCTCTCCACTCTCCCTTAGAGAATCCATGTACAAAAGAACATACACATTCATTGGCTACCAATCACTCATATACATCTGACATGGGAACACATTGCATACATTCTTCAAAGTAAAAAAGTTTCATGGAACAAAGTAAAAACATGGCCTTTTTATGCATCTCTGTAAGCAATAAAAATTGTGCAGGCTTTAAGTCTACCACACAAACCAACAAGCATTCAAAGAAACATTTTCTTCCACTACTTATCTACAACTAGTTTTGTTTGTTTTTCTAAGTGCAAACCTTCAAGTTTTTTTCTTAATAAAATGCAATTTGTTATAGCTTTACATTTTATATAAAAACTTTAAAAAAAAGAATATACTTTCCAAAATAAATCCTCATCACCCCACATTATTATTGGAGATGTAACCTCCAGTTCCTTGCTTAGGTATGTTTGCACACACACATCCACATGTGTGTATTCATATTGTAGACACAATATGCACATTTTGCATCCTAAAAACAAGAAAACAAACTGGCAAAACATCATTTCAAATATTGAAACCCCGTGATAAAGTGCATTAGTGTAGTTTAAGGTGCTTAACTGTAAGAAGTGCAGGAGGGTACTCCTCTGCACCCCCCCCCACCACACCCCACAGAGATGAGAAAGAAAACACTACTTTACCAGGTCCTCATCTATGAGGGGGCAAAGTAGCTCAGCAGTGCACATTCGTCATTGTCTGTGTGGGTGTAGGTGAGTGTGTGTGTGTGTGTGTGTGTGTGTGTGTGTGTGTGTGTGTGTGTCAGTGTGGTGTAGGTGAATGTGTGTGTGTGAGAGTCAGTGTTTTAATCCAGATGTAAGGCCTCAGGTGGATTCAGGTAGATGCTGTGGATCAATAATCCTCCACTGTTTCCATCTCGCCCTGGTTCATCCTGTCCCCGGCGCCCAGGAATGAATATCCTGCAGGACAAAACACCACAGTTCATCTCTAGATCCACAACTAATACGGAATCTACTACTTTTCCGTTGGAAAGTTACCCTCTCCCAGGTTACCGGTATACACACACAAATACACAATACTTCAACTCCATATACAGTTGATTTTTTACTGTGCTAAGAGACATTTAATAAATGTACTGTGTGTATTATTATTATTATTATTATTATTATTATTATTATTATTATTATTATTATTATTATTATTATTGACTGAGTGTCTGAATACCTAAGATGCTAGGGTCAGAGTGAAGCGTCATGGTCGGTTTCTTCATTTTTGCAGCCTGGCTGTCATACATTCCTCCCTTTCCCATCTGGGCTGCCTGGAACATGGACTACATAGGGAGGGGAACATCGTAATAGGGGTTTGCTCATTCAAATAAGTGGTATATAGCATGAGAAGAGTATAGATGTGATTACATCAACAAAACAAATGCATGTTGATGACCAAATGGTCATGAACTGAGGAGGGTTCCTAACTGGACGGAGCCTACCTGGATAGGAAAGTTGTTCATGGCCAGCCCTGAAACTTCTTTTGATAGCTGGTGAGGGAAAGGGATGGTGGTTACTGATAAGGTCTTCTACGCATTCACACACACACACACAATAAAAATGCAACAATTTACAGGTCAAATGGAAAATCAGTCAATTGAAATGAATTAGGCCCTAATCTATGGATTTCACATGATAGGGAATAAACATATGCATCTGTTGGTCAGATACATACATAACACAAATATATGTATGCTTGTGTGTGTGTGTGTGTGTGTGTGTGTGTGTGTGTGTGTGTGTGTGTGCGTAAGTGTCTGGAGTGACCACCATTTGCCTCATGCAGCACAACATCTTCGCATAGTTGATCAGGCTGTTGATTGTGGCCTGTGGACTGTTGTCCCATTCCTCAATGACTGTGCAAAGTTGCTAGATATTGTCAGAAACTGGAACACGCCGATGTACACGGCGATCCAGAGCATCCCAAACATGCTCAATGGGTGACAAGTCTGGTGAGTATATGCAGGCCATGGAAGAATTGAGACATTTTCAGCTTCCAGGAATTGTGTTCAGATCCTTGCAACATTGGGCCGTGCATTAACATGCTGAAAGATGAGGTGAAGGCGGCGGATGAATGGCACGACAATGGGCCTCAAGATCTCGTCACAGTATCTCTGCATTCAAATTTCCATTGATAAAAGGCAATTGTTTTCGTTGTCCATAGCTTATGCTGGCCCATACCATAACCCCACCATGGGGCACTCCGTTTACAATGTTCACATCAGCAAACTGTTCGCCCACACGACGCCATCTGCCTTGTACAGTTGAAACCGGGATTCATCTGTGAAGCACACACTGCTCCAGCATGCCAATGGTCATCGTAGGTGAGCATTTGTCCACTGGAGTCAGTTACGACACCGAACTGCAGTCAGGTCAAGACACTGGTGAGGATGACGAGCACGCAGATGAGCTTCCTTGAGACGGTTTCTGACAGTCTGTGCAGAAATTCTTTGCATGCGCAAACCCACAGTTTCATCAGCTGTCTGGGTGGCTGTCTCAGATGATCCTGCAGGTGATGAATCCGGATGTGGAGGTCCTGGGCTGGCATGGTTACACATGGTCAGTGGTTGTGAGGCCGGTTGGATATACTGCCAAAGGTGGCTTATGGTAGAGAAATTAACATTAAATTCTCTGGCCACAGCTCTGGTGGACATTCCTGCAGTCAGCATGCCAATTGCACGCTCCCTCAAAACTTGAGACATCTCTGGCATTGTGTTGTGTGACAAAACTGCACATTTTAGAGTGGGCTTTTATTGTCCCCTGCACAAGGTGCACCTGTGTAATGATCATGCTGTTTGATCAGCTTCTTGATATGCCACATAGGTGGCAGGTGGATTATCTTGGCAAAGGAAAAATGCTTACTAACAGGGATGTAAACACATTTATGCAAAACATTTGAGCGAAAGAAGCTTTGTGTGTATAAGGAACATTTTTGGGATCTTTTATTTCAGCTCATGAAACCAACACTTTACATGTTGCCTTTATATTTTTGTTCAGAATACATACAACACACACCTGCTGTTGCTGCTGTTGTCTCTGGTGGTTGGCTTTCTGTTTGGCTCGGCGCTCCAGGAACTGCTTGGCGAACTCTTTGGCTTCCACGGTGTCGCCCAGGTAGGAGCGGATAAAGTCATGGACCTCGTAGGGAGACTCCACCTCCTTCAGGTAGGCCACGATGGTTGCCACTGCTCAGAGGAGAGGATGACAACAGACATTTACACTTAACCCCAGGGGGAAAGAGAATGGCCAAGTGCTAGAGTCGGGCAACTAAGGAGATGTTTGTGTAGGTGTGAAGGTCAGTGATGACATATTTGACAGATCCAGGGATGTAGGAAAGCAGTGCGTTCGTTACCGTCCAGTGAGGAGGAGGAGTTGTTAGCGGAGGTGTTGAGTGCGTGTAGCATCTGTTCACACCAGGTGGTGAAGCCATCCTGGGGCTTCATGCCCTGCAGCAGATTCAGCAGCTTGTCCTCCTCCTCTGTACGCTTCTTCCTCAGCATGTACTGCTCACTGCAGGGGGACACGGAAACGACCATTACACACATACAGAAATGCAGGCCTTCAAACAGTTTACATGCACACAAAATGTTAATGCGCGGCTTTAAACAGAGGTTTATTTGCACACAGCGTGAGCGTGCAAACAGGGAGGAGTACCTGAGAGATGGGCTGCTGTGGCTGTTCTTCATGCCCATATTGCGGAGGCTGTTTTGGTTCTTCACAGCCTCCTCCCAGACACCCATCCCTCCAGAGCTGCCTTTGGGCTCCATGCCCCCACCAGACCACATGCTCACAGACCCCTCACCCCACTGGCCCATAGACAAGCCTCCATGCTGGGGGAGAGAGAACAGAGGAACATCGGTCACTACTGTTCGCACTGCAGAGAACACCACAAGAATTATGACTGAATGATCACAGTGAATTATTGTTATGTTGTTTGTGTGTCAATTAATCCCATGGGTTTGCCAACGGGCGATTTGACACGGAAATAAAATGTAATTTATTCATATGGGCATTGTAATAAATATCCTCAGATTACACATTACTTCTCGGAAACTACTACTTGTGTCAATTAATCCCTGCTTTGAAATGGAATAGACTTGACAGGACAGTCCGTTTACATGGGCTGTACTTTGAGGTTGTGTGTCTCTCCTCACCCTGTCTCTCTGATGCTGGGCCCTCTGGTGCTGGGCCTGCTGTTTGAGCAGCCTCTCGGTCTCCAGCTCCAGCAGGCCGAGGCTCTTGCCTTGTTTGGAGAGGGCTGAGGCCTGGGAGCCGCTCCACCCTGACCCAGAGACACACCCTGGGGCCCCGGGCTGGGTCTGCTGCAGCAGCTTCATGATCAGCTCCTGCTGCTGCCGACACTGCTGCTTACGCCTGTACAGCTCCTCCTCCTCACGCCTCTTCTGTTCCTCCTGCTGCCTCCTCTTCTCGACCTGCCGCTTCCGCTCCTCCTCCTCTCGCTTGGCCCGGAGTTCAGCCTCACGCCGGTCCTGGAGCTGCGGTACAGCAGAGATAGAGAGATAGAGAGATAGAGAGAGTCAGACAGAGAGAGAGAGAGAGTCAGACAGAGAGAGACAGGGAGACCGAGAAAACGAAACGAAGACGGTACCTTCTGTATCTGCTCCAGAGATAGCCCCTGAGTGGAATGACTCATGGTTAAGTCCCATAGGTTGGCCTCACCACCTAGAAAGGGCCACAAACACATTACTGCCATACAATGACAATATGTACAAGGACATCTGTGTGAATAAAAATATGTTTTGCTGAGGTGCATCAGTGTGGGTGGATATGAAATATTGAGTGAGTTCACAGCAGAATATTCTCTTCAAAACTGGTTGAATGGCTATTTTTTACCATGTAGGCACTTGCAAATTACTCCAAGTAGAATAAACTACACTTGCCTCCAACAAAATTAATTATAAGTTAACATTTTACCCAGGCCACTCAGTTAAAAATCTACATGCGAGTTTAGGTTTTTTGTTGTTGTCCTATGCATTTGTAAATCAAATATGCTTGAACACAAAAAGTTTTCAATTCAAACTTATTCTAGAGGAAAAAGCAAATCACGCGTGGGTGCCAATATATATTTGACCGCATCTGTATAAAGTGTGCTTATATAAAGGTGTATGTGAAGCAGGGAAGATGCATCGTGTTCCTCTTCAGTACCTGACTGCTGGGAGGCCGGGGTATGCATGTCCCACATGGACCCATTATCAGGTACTGACATGGACCTGTTCATCGAGGGCATCATGCTAGAATCTCCACTCCTGCAAATACACACATTAGTACACTCACATACATTGTGTGTGTGTGTGTGTGTGTGTCTCTCTCTACCTGTTCATGTGCTGGAACCTCATCTGTAGTTGATGGTATAGAGCTGCAGTGGCTGCCTGCTCCAAATGTTTCTTCAGCAGCTCCTGGTCCATATTGGCCTAGAGAATAACATGACCTACAGGGTTACCATACTGACCGTACCACAGCTCCAGACAACACCCAAGCACACCAATATGCTACTGATTATCTGCTCTGATAGACATGTTACAGCTACAGGAGCTCTTCAGTAGATTTTGCCTAGGACACTGAGGTACCCTGCTATAAATTCCTCACAGAAAATAAGTGAACAGAAACAAGAAACACCCAGACAGACGTGTGCTCGTTGACTCACAGAGGACCCCCGAGATGGTGGGGGCTGTCTCACCAGGAGGGGCGGGGGAGAGGGGCCGGGGGAGAAGGGCACGCGGCCCCACATTTTGATGACGTCACCAAGGGGTTGGAAGCCCTCATCACAACCCCTCTTTACTAGCAGGGTCATGGTGAAGTAGCCGGCCTGGAACCACTCACACATCTCCACCGTGGAGAAGGGACCTGGACCGGGGGAGGGAAGACATGGTTATGACAAACCAAGATGACAATGTGATAAAGTATCTGTAAGATATAAGCAACAAGTAGTGATATGTTTATAAATGTAAAAAATAAATCACTGAAAGTGTGTGTGCGCGCGCACGTATATATCTAAAAATGCACATGTCTACCTTGGATCTCTCCCTGGGGGTCCTTATAGAACCACTTCATGGCTGCCTCATGGGAGAGGGGCAGGGCACAGTCCCTATGGGTCGAGTGAGTGTGTGTGTGTCCAGCGGCGTGCGTGTGTGAGTGTGGGGCTGGGTGTGTGTGAGAGGTGACTGTGTGGCTCTCCTGTAGTGCTTGAGTGAAACACTCCTCCTCAAGGGACGTGTCCTGCAGTGAGGCCACCATCTTTTCAGCCTCCTACAAGGGAGAAAACAAATATGAACATCTACGTCACACATTTCCCCCAGTATACAAGCGTAACCCTAAGACTTACAATAGATCCGGTATTGAACGTCAAATCAAATTTACAGGGTAATGCAACCCGCCTCGTACCTGTTGCAGGTGCTTCATGCCCTCGTCCTCCTCCGCTTCTCCCCCTGTTGAGGGGAGGAGAGATCTGGAGGGAGGAGGCATCAGGCTGGAGGTGGTGGTGGAGGGGGGGTCTGGGCTGAGCTGTGCACCACTCCCTGGAAGTGGGCAACCTGTGAGACCAGAGAGAACAGGGGTAGAGGATGAGACATGTACTACTGTAATGGGGCCACTACTGCAGGTGAAACATCTTCTGAAGCAGATACCAACTGATGAACACACAACACAGTGAAGATGCTTCACAACATCAATAATTCAATATTTACCTTCAGCGGGCACATGGTTCGTTTTGGAGGGATGGGAGATGGGTGCCTGTGTGGCGCAGGGGGCAGGAAGAGGGTCTGAGGGTGGAGAGCCAGAGATGGCAGGAGGAGAAGGAGTCTTGTACTTATCTTCTCTCTCACCTGCTGCTTCACATTCATCTAGATGAAAGGAATAGAGGGAGAAGGTCTTCTATAAGTGCATAAAATGTCTTCTGTTAATTGTTTTACTAAAGCCAGGGAAAGCATCCAGTCTCACCTCTGTCATCATAGTTGTCCTTGCCTCCCTGATCATTCTCCTCATCTTCCTCCAGAGCTTCAAACTCCAGATCCTCTTCAGTGATGGTGTCCTTACAGTCTTTCTGCTTGGACAAGCACGAGAGGCTCAGAATAGACTTACAAATAACATTCAAATACACACACTGACAAACACAGACGGATATGACAGCAGGCCAACAGACACACGCACCTTGATGCACATGAAGGCCCCAGAGGAGTCAAAGGTTCCCATCTCTCCATCCTCCTCGTCAGTGCACCACTCAGGAAGGCCGTCCCTGTCGGATTCCCTGCGGGGGCCCTCACCATCACGGAAGTCAAACTCAAACTTCCTCCGGCCGCCACGATCACGCCAGCCTGCAGAACGAGGACCTCCATCTGTGTTGTTGAGGGAGTCTCCATCAGACATGGGGAAACATGCACAAATGCATTCTGGGTAGAGGGTGTATGAGTGGTTATATGCGTGTATGTACCATCACGGCGGGATCCTGCAACTCTCCAGGCTGGCTGCTCTCCTCCTGTTGCTGCGGCTGCCTCTTCCTCCTCCTCTCGGAGGGTACGCCAGTTGTCGCTGTCGGCACGCCAGGAGTCCTTCCTGCCCAGAGACCCCGCCTCTTCAAACCCTGGACGCACTACTTCAGCACATCTGATTGGCTTCTCAAACCTTGGCCTCTCAGCTCTGACAGAAGGAAAGACCAGTTAACGGGATAGTTTAAGACCTTCAGTGTAGAATATGGAAAACTAAACATACACAATAACCATCAATATGATTGAATGATAACCATCTGGGGGTGAGGGCAGTGTAGTTTAGGACAATGAAACCAACATGGACAGTGAGCCTACCGGTCATCCCAGCTTTGGCTGCGGAGCATTTCTCGGCCACGACCGAAGCCCACCTCTCCTTCCTCAGGACATCCAGGAGCTCTTTGGTAGAATGCACCTTCACCTCTCCCTCTCCCTACCCAAACACATAAATCCACATTCAGCAGGAGAATACATAGCCAGCAGATCTGACCTGCTTGCTTACAGCTCCACTAGGGTCAGACAGGGTTCCTGTGTAGATAAAGAAACCGCAGAGCCGGCGTGAGATATGGCGCAGAAAATGTATCTCAATCCAAGAATGAGAATTGCGCTGTACTCCAAGTTGTCCCATTATCCCAACTGTTACACTGAGGAGATTGAACGACTGCTAGTTAAATAAACTGCCCTTTTCATCCTCATGCTAGTCAGCAGTAGCCACAGCAGCCATTATGGAATGCCATGTCGCATTGAACAACAAAGGAGATGATTGGCTGACACTGCCATTTCCAAAATGACTGCTGTGGCTTCTGCTACCAAGTATTAGAACGAAAAAGGGCAATTTTCCAAATAATCAAGCAGTCGTTCAATCTCGGTGTACGAGATTCGTTCCCTTTTCAATTTTCGCCTAAAATTACATACCCAAATCTAACTGCCTGTTGCAAGGACATGCATATTCTTGATAGCATTTGAAAGGAAACACTGACGTTTGTGGCAATGTGAAATTAATGTAGGAGAATATAACACAGATGTGGTCAAATATAATACAAAACAAAAAACATGCCTATTTTTTTTTAAATTATCATTGAAATGCAAGAGGTGTAATTTAGATTTTGGCCAGGAGACGACAGCAGTGCGTGTGCAAAGTTTCAGACTGAACCAGATTACATTACTACACAATATTTTGTACCAAGTCTGCCAGGAGTTGTCCCAAATGTGCCGAATTTGTCAATTGATACATTTTCAAGTACATAAGTATAGAGAACATACAAAACGCTATGGTAATAAAACATTAAGTTTACACACTCCCAGGAATGTCATACATGATGGATCATTAGCTTATACACATCTAGATGGCTGGGCGGGGTGGATGTGGAGCCAGAGACAGCAGTGGGGTCAAACTGTAGACCCCAGTTCCAACATTTGAACATAAAAATATATTTTATCAAACAAAACTGATACATTTTATCTCTGGGACCCTCTGGATGACAAATCAGAGCAAGATTATTGAAGTACATTATTTACCTTCAGAGGTAAATGCATCAAACAAGTCGCCTTGATAAGTTGTGTTGTGGACTCTCCTCAAACAAAAGCATGGTATTTTTTCACTGTAATAGCTACTGTTAACTGGACACTGCAGTTGGATTAAGAAGAATTTAAGCTTTCTGCCCACATAAAAGACATGTCTATGTCCCGGAAAATTGGCTGTTGCATACAACATTCTAGTCACATTAGCGCACGTTAGTTACAACCGTCCCGGTTTAGGGGCACCAATCCCGTAGAGGTTAATGGGACAATTCAGAGTACAATGCATTTCTCATCCCTGGATCGAAGTGTGTTTTCCGAGCCATATCTCACACCGGCACCACAGTGTTTTAATCTAGACAAGAAGCCTGTCCAACCCTAGTGCAGCTGTAAGCTAGCGGGTCTGATCTGCTGGTTAGTGAATACATTTCTATTTGTAGAGTTGCACCGTCCTGATCACTTCAGGTGGTGACTGACCTCTACCTCTGTTGCATCCTCCACGGCCCCTAGCCACGCCTACAGGGGCAGACCCGCCTCCCTTTCCCATCAGCCTCAGCACAGCCACACTGTTCACAGACATGGAGAAGTTTCTCTGCAGGACAAAAGGCAGGAGGGTCGATGACATTAACGCTGAATGGCGTTTTGTCAACCTACAGTGAAGCAGGATCTGATCAGCACATTGTGGGTAGAAGTAGCATCTAAGAGCTGAGATTTGAGAGAGTTGATCCTGGCCAAATGCTTCAGTGCATCAAAGCGGTGAACCTCTGACTCACTAACAGCTCCTATATCTCCTGCAGTCTCACCTGCTCCTCCTCAGTTAGAGGCTCCAGGGCCAAAGGCTGCACAGGCTCATCCTGCATGATAGCAGCAAACTCCTTATCCTGCATGTCCTCTGGGGGCTGACAACACAGTTTGCTTTACTTCATACTAGGGCTGGGACGATACCAGTATCGTGATACTCGTTAGTATCGTGGCAAGGAAACAAAACACGAAGCGGACTTAACGTCAAGAAAGCAGCCCTATTGTGGGAAACAAACATGGTCATCCAGAGGCATATTTTCCAAGTTTAAGCACACAATATTTTGCATAGAGCAGATTTTTAAAAGACCAAAGAGTTGTCTGCTTCGTGTTGTCCTTTTTGCCATGGGAAAAAAATATCGGAATACTGGCATCGTCGCAGCACTACTTCATATCCATTAGTCATAGCCAGCCAGCAATCTTTAATATAAACACCTGTATTGGAATCTTCATTGAAAGAGTGAATCACACATTACTGTACATAAGCTCACCTTGTCATCTTTGATATAAAGTGCTAGCATCTCCTCGCGGCCATAGCGGTAATCAGCCAGCTTGGACTTTGGCATGGCTGGAGAAGGAGGGGGGGTCGTCACACTCCCCCCTCTGGATAGTGCACGGAGCCTGGGGACAAGAAATCAGCATAAGTACAATCCATGCATCAGTAACACTTCAAATGCAATCATTATTACTGACATAATAGTACTGGGCCATGTGTATGAGCATATCCATTTATCTTCACCTCAAGTTTAGGTTGGATATGCATCGCCCATTATCTTCCCCTAGACAACTAAGGGCAACAAGCAGGAGCAAAATGAAAATACAGTACACAATACACCACGGGTGAGGATTAGCTTTTAGTACAATCTGGATATGTCGAGTTGTTGGCAACATAGCAAGAATTTATGTTTGTAGAGTTCTATTGAATGATTGGAGGAGGGATGATTGGAGGAGGGTTGAGGAGAAGTCCAAGTTGCAAAAACATCCCGAGTGAGGCATTTCTCAAGGAGAAGTGGAGGCATCCTATTATTTAACTTCGCTATATACAAGTTGAAAACAAAATGGATTTATTTTCTTTACATTCTAAAATTTAAAATGACAGATCATGCACTCACTCTGAAAACAAGAATGGGGAAGGAGAAAATGTGGAAGGAAAGAATGCAGTGTGTTGGCTGGTGTTGAGTAAATGAGGAAGAAAGGAGGGAGGAGAGACGTGAAAGACGGGGAGTAATGGGGAGGAGAGACGTGAAAGACGGGGAGTAATGGGGGAGGAGAGACGTGAAAGACGGGGAGTAATGGGGGAGGAGAGACGTGAAAGACGGGGAGTAATGGGGGAGGAGAGACGTGAAAGACGGGGAGTAATGGGGGAGGAGAGACGTGAAAGACGGGGAGTAATGGGGGAGGAGAGACGTGAAAGACGGGGAGTAATGGGGGAGGAGAGACGTGAAAGACGGGGAGTAATGGGGGAGGAGAGACGTGAAGACGGGGAGTAATGGGGGAGGAGAGACGTGAAGACGGGGAGTAATGGGGGAGGAGAGACGTGAAGACGGGGAGTAATGGGGGAGGAGAGACGTGAAAGACGGGGAGTAATGGGGAGGAGAGCGTGAAAGACGGGGAGTAATGGGGAGGAGAGACGTGAAAGACGGGGAGTAATGGGGGAGGAGAGTACGTGAAAGACGGGGAGTAATGGGGGAGGAGAGTACGTGAAAGACGGGGAGTAATGGGGGAGGAGAGACGTGAAAGACGGGGAGTAATGGGGGAGGAGAGACGTGAAAGACGGGGAGTAATGGGGGAGGAGAGACGTGAAAGCCGGGGAGTAATGGGGGAGGAGAGACGTGAAAGACGGGGAGTAATGGGGGAGGAGAGACGTGAAAGACGGGGAGTAATGGGGGAGGAGAGACGTGAAAGACGGGGAGTAATGGGGGAGGAGAGACGTGAAAGACGGGGAGTAATGGGGGAGGAGAGACGTGAAAGACGGGGAGTAATGGGGGAGGAGAGACGTGAAAGACGGGGAGTAATGGGGGAGGAGAGAGACGTGAAAGACGGGGAGTAATGGGGGAGGAGAGACGTGAAAGACGGGGAGTAATGGGGAGGAGAGACGTGAAAGACGGGGGAGTAATGGGGAGGAGAGACGTGAAAGACGGGAGTAATGGGGAGGAGAGACGTGAAAGACGGGGAGTAATGGGGGAGGAGAGACGTGAAAGACGGGGAGTAATGGGGGAGGAGAGACGTGAAAGACGGGGAGTAATGGGGGAGGAGAGACGTGAAAGACGGGGAGTAATGGGGGAGGAGAGACGTGAAAGACGGGGAGTAATGGGGGAGGAGAGACGTGAAAGACGGGGAGTAATGGGGAGGAGAGACGTGAAAGACGGGGAGTAATGGGGGAGGAGAGACGTGAAAGACGGGAGTAATGGGGGAGGAGAGACGTGAAAGACGGGGAGTAATGGGGAGGAGAGACGTGAAAGACGGGGAGTAATGGGGGAGGAGAGACGTGAAAGACGGGGAGTAATGGGGGAGGAGAGACGTGAAAGACGGGGAGTAATGGGGGAGGAGAGACGTGAAAGACGGGGAGTAATGGGGAGGAGAGACGTGAAAGACGGGGAGTAATGGGGAGGAGAGACGTGAAAGACGGGGAGTAATGGGGAGGAGAGACGTGAAAGACGGGGAGTAATGGGGGAGGAGAGACGTGAAAGACGGGGAGTAATGGGGGAGGAGAGACGTGAAAGACGGGGAGTAATGGGGAGGAGAGACGTGAAAGACGGGGAGTAATGGGGGAGGAGAGACGTGAAAGACGGGGAGTAATGGGGGAGGAGAGACGTGAAAGATGGGGAGTAATGGGGAGGAGAGACGTGAAGACGGGGAGTAATGGGGAGGAGAGACGTGAAAGACGGGGAGTAATGGGGAGGAGAGACGTGAAAGACGGGGAGTAATGGGGAGGAGAGACGTGAAAGACGGGGAGTAATGGGGAGGAGAGACGTGAAAGACGGGGAGTAATGGGGGAGGAGAGACGTGAAAGACGGGGAGTAATGGGGGAGGAGAGACGTGAAAGACGGGGAGTAATGGGGGAGGAGAGACGTGAAAGACGGGGAGTAATATAGGGCCCTAAAATATTGAAGATGTGCTTTAATTTACTGACATAAGAGCAAGTCAATGAAAAACAAGAGCCTTTTATGGGCTAGGAAGGTAAGCAGGGAGGAAAAAGGAATGACTACGTTAGAGAAGGAAGAGATGCGTCACCATTCTGGGCCGAAGTTAAGTGTTTCAGCAGTCATACTCCTCTCTTCAACTGGAGCTCAAGGCTTCTGTTGGCACAACATGGGTGTCAGTCAGACCATATCATGACATGGAGCCACATCATAATCATACAATCAACTGTCCACTTCAGGAGTAATAAAAACTATATATATTGTACTACAGTTCAAAGACTTGTCCCAAATAACATACATCCCCAACATCCACATCTATGACACAAGGTTCTCACAATCTGTCTGGGCAACTGTACAGAGCGAGTAGCACTCTAACCTTGTCCAGGGGACTGGACCAGTTTCGTCCAGATTCGATGAGGGCGTTAAAGGCTACTTGGTTCTTCTGTGTGCAGTGGTATAGAGTGGGATTGTTCAGACCACACAAATCTGATATGCTGAGCAAATAGCTGCCAGGCTCAGGGAAAGGAGTTGGGTGAGGTGACGGAGGATTGGCCAAACGTGACAGCTATCAAAAATAAACAAACTAAATTCTCATGGACAAACCGCACCAGTAATTACATCAACATTGGAGTTGATCATAATAATTACTATGAAGCAATATTGTGAAGAACAGCGGCTGCACAGGGAGAGACAAGTGTCATCTTCACAGGCATGTATTATTCCTTCCACTTCTCACTGTCCTACTCCTGCTTGATTATTTCCTCAGGGTCTATTTTCCCTCCCTTTCCGCCAAACACCTGGGGAAACAGAGAGCGAGCGACAGAGAGAACAAGATATTCAAGTCAGTGTTCACAAATGGCAAATTGAGTGTTCAGCATCCAAAGAATACTGACCAAATCTGCAGAAAGGTAGAGAGGATTATTAGAACCGAGAAGGGTTTTCACTTTAGTTGCATACATTTCATTGACGGTTCGTACAATGTGACCACTGTGCAGTACATTTCTCCTTGCTTAGATAAAGGCTAGCTAAGAATTCGCAACTACACCGTTAGTTGTGACCTGCGCCCCATAAAAATACATACCGTACAGCCTACACAGGTTTCACCCATGTAGCTTGTTGTTGGCACCACTGTCAGAGGCTCCATGTGTAGCAATGTAAAGTGGGAGATAACTAATCAATGCTAAATGTAATGTAAATTACGGAATCAGCTAAATGAGAAAGAGTAGGCTACAACCAGTAACCGACAGGTGTTTCATCTGAATGGAGTTGTTGTAGATACGGACAGGGAGTGTAGCAAAACATCCTCAACTAGCTAACACCTGGCTATTTTAGAGTGTTTTTATTTACATGGATTTGATACATTAAAGACAGGCACTGCCAGATGGGATGATAGACAACCTATGACATTTTCAAGTTTGTCTAACAAGCTTGAGTCAGTGGCTACTTTTTCTCTCTCCCATGCACACACCACAGGCAGGTCCCTGCCAATTCCCGCTGCTGGGTAAGTATAATTTGTGGAACGTTCCAACAGGAATCTGTTCCAAAAACTTAATAAATAACAAGGATGCCAACAAACAATGCATACAAAGTAGCATGATCAAGTCACCTAGCTAACTAGATGCCGAATAGGCATCAACTCACCACGTAGCTTATTCTTAAGTGAGGACAGACATTTCTGAATAAACGTGGCGAGTGAAAAACTCACCAAAATTGCCCACCTGGCATCTTATTCTGCCGCTATACAACTTTGTATGCATTCAGGGGCGGAAATCCCGGGGGGGACGGGGGGACACGACCCCCCCATCCTGGGAAAAATATGATTTGTCCCCCCCAATATATCACTGAAATATAACTATGTAATTTAAATAATATTAATAATACGCAATGAAAGCAATTGTGCTGATTATAGACACTTAATAGCGCGTTTTTAAGTTTCAAAAGATTGTGACCCCCCCGCCCTTTGCCTCACAATGGTTTGATCCACTGCCAGTTCCTTAGCTTGCGACGTAACTGCCGTGAGGTTCATCCAGTCAATCGCGCACACACACACTAGCTGAATATGCAGAGCTAGCGCGCAAATATTAACTATTAAGCTAGCTAGTACCTATTCCATTTATGTGGCGTCGTCAAAGATGGAATCAGCATGCAGATGATGTAAGTTAGTGCTTCAAAGTCCCTGTGATAAGGTTAGCGATAAACTGAAGTCCAAACTGAACAGAACTACACTCTCATCTACCATTGTCTTAAATATATTTAATGGTCTCGTTGCAAAAGCTAAATTGTCGCAAGGGAACTTTTATTTATTTAATTTCACCTTTATTTAACCCGGGTAGCAAAGATTATAGCAAACACCACTGTAACTGAATTGGTGCTCGCTAGCTTTGCAAATTCAGCTATTGTTGGAAGCCAGCCAATATGAAACAAACTATTAAAATTACAAAAGGTTGCAGCATATGTTGTGTAAATGGTGAACGCATACAGCTGTCAACTCTTGTCATTTTAATCCGTTTCACATTTGCTAGCTACCTTTTAGATCGAAGCCCAAATAGAATGATTTAAGATGATAGAAGCCCATCTCCTACTGTAAATAACCTACACTGTGTATGTAGCCAGCCAGCTAGAAAAATGGCAGAAAAATAAAAGACGGACATCAGAGTATTTTTCAATACACCAAAACGCATAGTAAGAACCCTAGTAGCCTAATATCTCAAAGACTAGTTGATAAAATGTTCATAAGAAAGAAATGAAATTCTAATGGAAATGTTTCACAATGATGTCATTAGGCAGAGCAGGCAACAGATGGCACACAGACAGCAGAGTTGGGGACAGATATGCAGGGACAGACTGGCAGAGACAGGGAGTCTCAGGTAAGTTTGTTGAGTCTGTTTGGCAACATTATGAAAGGTTCTCAATTTTTTTGACTTGTAAAATAGGAACATAATTGGAAAATGCCATGGATACCCCCACTCAACTTAAACTGGTGACTGAACAAAGATTTGTTAAAGGCAATGGTATTGCTGTTGTGATTAGTTGTGTAGTTTTGGGTACCGGTAGTTAGGAGTACGGCAAACACCTTATTTCTTTGGTTCCTCAATATACATTTACCATATTACAATGTAGGCTATGTGTTACAGCACTACATTTGGTGTCCCCCTCAGGAATTGCTCTTGAGAAAATTTCATGTAATTGTCCCCTCCAAAGTGGATATCAGATTTTCGCCCCTGTATGCATTGTATGTTGGCAACCTGGTTATTTACTAAGTTTTTGGAACAGACTCCTGTTCCTCGAGGCGATGAGTTTTGGCAGAGTTAAGCCTACCTCCTACTACTCTCAAGCCTATCAGTTGATACTTGTAAAAATGTCCATTCATGTCCATTCTTTCATGTGTACCTATTTGTCCTTTAACTTTTTTTTCTTTTCTTCGGATGCTGCAATCTGTAGGTTGATAAAAAAATAGCATTTTACACAAACTCCAGCAAGGGAGCCATTGTTAACGCAAAAGGATCAGCCCTGTCATTGCACGGTGCAATTTGACACAGGTCAAATAGAATTAAGTTATCAAAAACGACAGATTGCAGAACTGAAAGAAAACAGGACAAACATAGGTAGAACGGAAATTTTTTCAAGTATGGACTGATACCGAGTCGATGTAGTCGTCTCACCACTCAACTCCACTGAGTATCGTGATTGCGGCCCACAAGTCAGGGCGTTCCTGCACGAGGGGGTTCTTGAACCCCTTTTATACGTTTATTGGCCCATTTTAAGCACGTGCTCTGGTAACGTTATACAGGCGGGAGTAACACCGGTAGTTCGCTAGCCAGGACACAGGTAGACTGTCCTTCGGCCCCGCCTGCTGACCTCTGCTTTCCCGCAGTTCTGTTAACATTACGGCGAGGGCATTTGGGTCTGTTTATGTAGTACATCATTTCCTCACAGCTTTGATAAAGAGAGGGGTTGGTGGCTGGTATCTGTTACATCTGCTATCTAACAACAGATTACACATCAATTTTAAGGTAAAACATTGCACATTATACTACAATGACAGCCTAAACGAAAAACCCTGATAATACTTTTTATTTCCTGTTTGAACCACATTAAATCACATTGACAATCAGGGGAAATCCAAAATATCAAGTGTCACTTAAACACAGGCACAAACGCCGGGGGTTCCTGCTGATGCAGGAAATGCCTACATGCAGGAACACCCCAAATTGTGGGCCGCAATCACACACTATTGAGATGAAGGCCAACTTCATTAACCCTGACGTCGGTTTGTAAACTATTCAGAGCCAACTAAAGTAGCTAGCTAACTACGCCAACTAAACACTAACACATAGGCTAGTTAAGTTAGCTAGCTAACTGGCTAACTTTGCAATAACAAACATGTCACAACCAGCTGGTTTTTCAGAGACGATACACAAACGTTGCCATTTAGCACAAATTAAAGTTAGCAAAGCTAAAATGCACTCAATGCAATAGTGGTGTTATCTATTAACTTCAATTAATTAGCCGACTAAACTCCAGTGAAGGAAGTTTCTGATGAACTCCAAAGCCGAGTGGCGCAGAGACCAGGCTTTGTGGAATTCAGCTGAGACTACATCGATTCGGCCAAGGTCAGTACTTTATTATGAAACACTTACCTTGTACCTATGTTTGTCCTCTGTAGTTACGTACCTTTGTTTTCTGAAATCCATAGTTGCATCAATAAAATGTTAAATCAAATACAACTTTTAGGTTACAGTTGCTCCAAGATGGCAACTCTGCAAATGCCAGTTGAATATCAACAGTCGGTGGCATGCAACCACAGAGGAGAAACATACGTACAAAACAAGCATTTAATCCGATTTTTTTTAAATAGTATTTACCTTGTGCGAATCGCTGTACACGGAGCAGAATTCTACAAAGCCTGTTCTCTGCTCCACTCCGTTGTGGAGTTCCTTCACCATGGAGTGATTCAGTCAGCTACAATTAGCTAACTTGGCTAACCATCTTACTCTTAGCTAACTTGTCAGTTAGCTATTAACACATTCGAACAAATCACTTCAGATAATAGAAGCATGTCAGTGAACATTTGAGTTTAATTTGAAGTGGCGTCAGAGCATTTAGCTAATTGAACCAGCTTGCTAAAATGTACCACTGTATGTGTAACTATCTATCTAACCTATTTGAATAAGAGGTAAGTAGTTAGAGGATTAACAATGGAAAGCAGTGAGCAGCCCTTCACCCGCTCCGCCCACTCGGTTCGCGCAGGCTACATCTCAACTTTAGCCCGCGGCTTTGGCCCGTACCTTTTCCTAGCTAACGTTAGCTTGTTTACTAACGAATGCCTAACTACCTAACGTAGCTAACATTGCTGCACTGTGTGCGGACAACGTTAACTATCTTGACACAATCCAGCATGAAAAAAAGGAGAACTAACGTTAGATTATTCTAAGCAGTAAACATTGCAATTTATTCCAAGCAGTAAACATTGCAATTTATTCAATTGCAGAAGAAAACGTTTGCGTACATAACTGCTCCAAATTCGACACTCACCTTTCGTTGAAAGCTGGTCGCACTAGCTAGCCAGCCAAGTAGCCAGCTAGCCAGCTACAACCTAGCTAGCTGGTAGCTGCAAATTTTCCGAAATTGAAATGTAGCTAGTTAAATCCAGTTAACATATACGTGTATTTCGCAACAATCTGTATATCTTAATGTTACTTCCTTTCACTATTTGTTGAACGTTTGATTAATTAGCTATACTTTCCTCTGACCAACATTCGCTGCGAATATTTTCACAACTCGCTTTCTCTTCTTGTTTGTGTTTTTTTTTTTAAATGGCTGCCCTCCTTGCTTCATTTGACAGCTGTGTTTTTTCTTCTGTCAAGAATTCGCGCGATGGACAAACTAGTTATTGGTGCATTACCGCCACCTCTCGGACTGGAGTGGGATAAACATGCCTCTCTCAATTCAATTCAAACGGCTTTATTGGCATGGGAAACATATGTTTACAGTGCCAAAGCAAGTGAAATAAATTATAAACAAAAGTGAAATGAAAAATAAACAATAAATATTACACTCACAAAAGTTCCAAAGGAATATGGACATTTCAAATGTCATATTATGGCTATATACAGAGTTGTAACCATGTGCAAATAGTTATTAAAGCACAAAAGGGAAAATAAATCAACATAAATATGGGGTGTATTTACAGTGGTGTTTGTTCTTCACTGGTTGCCCTTTTCTTGTGGCAACAGGTCACACATTTTGCTGCTGTGATGGCACACTGTATTATTTCACCCAATAGATATGGGAGTTTATCAAAATTGGTTTTGTTTTCGAATTCTTGGTCGACTGGTGTAATCTGAGGGAAATATGTGTCTCTAATATGGTTATACATTTGGCAGGAGTTTAGGAAGTACATCTCAGTTTCCACCTCATTTTGTGGGCAGTATGCACACAGCCTGTATTCTCTCTCTCTCTCTCTCTCTCTCTCTCTCTCTCTCTCTCTCTCTCTCTCTCTCTCTCTCTCTCTCTCTCTCTCTCTCTCTCTCTCTCTCTCTCTCTCTCTCTCTCTCTCTCTCTCTCTCTCTCTCTCTCTCTCTCTCTCTCTCTCTCTCTCTCTCTCTCTCTCTCTCTCTCTCTCTCTCTCTCTCTCTCTCTCTCTCTCTCTCTCTCTCTCTCACACACACACACACACAGTATAATCACTATTATGTGGGGCCTATATGCATTCCAATATAAGGGATTTGCATAGCCTAGCCTATCTATGAACAGAGATAGACTTTCAATTTCAGAGACAAGTATACTGACAGCTTCTACTGCACCACTTCGTGAGCACTCTTCTCCATGGTTTCTTGCATCATAGCGCGAGCTCAGGCGTTGGCCTGGGTGCTAGTCCTGGTGATGGTGGAGGCAGAGGTACAGGAGAACTACTCACCTGCATGCCGTGAGTTCATGTACATGGGCACACCACCACTGGGACTTGAGGACAAAGCACTAAAGAAGATTTGCCAGCGCTACAATGGCAAGCCACGTTTTGTCACCCTGTATGATACCTTTGATCACATCCCAGTCTACTCTGCCTACACCTTCAAGCGCTCTGACGGCACCAAAAAGGTTGATGTGCCTTGGATGTTCGAGCCTCAGGTATTTTGACAGACTCCTGTATCTTACATTATCTCTGCAACATTGCCTTGTGCTTGTGTGTACAGATGAATAATTTTTAGTGTTATTGGCTACAATAAGAGGTCGATGGTCTCTGTGCAAATAGAACGAATAGTGAGCAATATACTGTTGTGTTTAGAAAGAGTCCATGAGGGTTCACTGACTGAGATTCCTTTTGTACCACTGTTCTTTATGTTATTAAAGCTAAAGGTGTCTGCATACATGGGTTCGGTTTGCTCCTAGCAGAACTCGACTAGGCCAAGTGAACGTCTATGCTTGAAAAATGAGAAAAAAGTGGCAAATTTACTGCGCAAACTGTTTCTACTGGGAAGCATATGGTAAAGCTGACCATAAAGCTTACCATATACTTCCCAGTAGAAACAGATCGCTCATCAGGACAACATTTTGTGATGTTTTGGTCTTCGGCAGGTTTTTCTTTGGCTGTTGGGGCACACACATTATTTTCTTGAGATAGGTCTAAATTTGGTAGTTGAAGTCTATGCCCCTTCATCGGTGATTGCTCTACAGTACTACTCCTAGTAGGATTGGGAACTATGGACCCTATTCTTCAATTAAGTGTTTGCTGTTGTTCAACGAGAAAGGATTTGTTTTAATGCACATTTTTAAACTTGAGAAATACTGCACCAAACATCTTAGTTAGATGTAAAATAAAAAACTAAGAACTCCTTGGCAAAAACTTCAAAATTAATTACAGATTTATTGATTTATCTTAGATTCATTCACACTATTTGTGGAAGTGTTTCTGGCTGTTGTTGCTAAGGTGTATATAGAGGGACATTTTTTCTTGTTTTTCAAGCGAAGGTGTTTTAATTAAGTAAGTATGCAAGGACAGACGTTCGCTTTCGTCTAGCCGAGTTCTGCTAGGAACACTAAGAACCCAGGTCTGCTAGGAACACTAAGAACCCAGTTCTGCTAGGAGCTCTAAGAACCCAGTTCTGCTAGGAGCTCTAAGAACCCAGTTCTACTAGGAGCATTAAGAACCCAGTTCTGCTAGGAGCTCTAAGAACCCAGTTCTGCTAGGAGCACTAACCCTCTGCTCTCTGTCAGCTCTCCACAGTGTCTGATTTTGGGGAGATGCAGCCCTTTCCTCAAGGCGACCTCCATCGCAGTTTTGAGGATGCCCAAGCGGTGCTGGAAGACTACTCCAACACAGTGAACTTTGAGCGTGGCCACCTGAACCCTGATGAGCATCAGTCTGACCCCAACGACAAGGCAGCCACCTACACCCTGACCAATGTGGTCCCTCAGGTCCGGGAGTTCAACATCGGCCCCTGGAAGACCCACGAGCACACCATACGCCGCCGCCTCAACAACTACTGCCGCGGCACCGCCTACATGGTCACTGGTGTCACCACCTCCGGGAACATGATCCGCCGCCACAACATTGACCGTGTGGCCGTTCCCACCTACCTGTGGTCAGCTTACTGCTGCATCGACTACGACCGCAACGCGCCCTTTGAGGAGCGCACCAAGTTCCCAGCCTATGCGGCCCACGGTCTCAATGAGAAAGAGAGGCCTGAGGTGCTGGAGATGTCTGTTCAACAGCTGGAGAACTTCCTCAAGAGTGTCACCTTTGTAGACAAGACCTTTCAGATCTTCTATGATAACTGTGTATCCCCTGATAATGGCCTGCACATGACTTGACACTATACAAAAAATGATGTGTAGCGTAATTTACTTAAACTATAATGTAATCGAAAAGTAGGTAAATCTGATGTGTTGTCTTACATGAATGCTTACGTTTTGCTTCATCCTTCTTCAATTATTTTATCTTAGCACGCATATATCACAGTAGCCTATATGATCGCTCGCCTCATATATCGAATATGTAGCCTGCAAGAAACAACATATTTTACAAATACATTAAAGCAATCCAAGTAATGGTAATTGACAATCAGTTTGCCTACTTATAAACCCTTTATAAACCTGTTAATCATATAAACCAGTAAGGGTTTACGTGGCAGATTTATATATATATTCTTAAAGATCCCAGTTCTGACTGACAATTTCTTTTGCATGTAAAGCTTCCTCATCTTTTTAAAATCCTACTTTCTCGTTCAATCACGTTCAATCATGTGCACAAGCCCCTTGTTTCTTGATGAGTAAAGACTTTCACTCCATTTCCTTTTTTGTCTCTTTTCTTCAACTAGTAAGATAAAGAAAAGGCTTATTTTGCAATCATTTGAAATATGTTTGTTTCAATAGCAAAAACACACATATTGTAGATAACACTAACTATCTGATGAATATCCCTTTATTGCACTCACTCACTCATTCATCACTCACTCATTCATCACTCACTCTCCTTTGTCTTTGGTCAAAGTCCACATGGAATCTACTGCGTGCTTTATCTGTCTGTGGTATTGTGCTAATCTACCATTACCACTGCCTTGCTACTTAACCTCACCTGACACTGAAGGCCATATTTGTTCTCCACAGAGATAGATTAGAGAGCAGGTTTTACATTTTACAGTCTGCCAACCATGCCAAGACACACTTCTGTGTACATGAAGGAGAGAGGAAAGACTGAAATGACAAGACAAAGGAGGCTTGTTGGCAGAATGCTTAGCACATGAGTGTTCCATATTACAGAGGGTGCTCAGTGAAATGAGTCCTCTCAGTACATTGCATGAGAGTGGGGTTATGATAAGTGATAGCCAATGAAAGGCCTGTCATACTCTGATTAGACATTTCAAGGAATTGAATGAAAGGGAGCATTCAAGAATAGCAGAAGATGTGATATACCGCCTTATTATTTGATGTAATCCTTTAGCCTATAGCAGGGGTCTCCAACCCTGTTATTGGAGAGCTACCTTCCTGTAGGTTTTCGCTTTAACCCCAGTTGTAACTAACCTGGTTAAGTTTATCAATCAGCTAATTATTAGAATCAGGTGTGTTGGATTAGGGGTGTGAAAACCTATAGGGCGGTAGCTCACCAGGAACAGGGTTGGAGATCCCTGGCCTATAGCCTATAGCAGGGATATTCGACTCTTAGCCTACGAGGTCTGGAGCCTGCTGGTTTTCTGTTCTACCTGATAATTAATTGCATCCACTAAATCAGTCCCTGATTAGAAGGGCACAATGAAAAAACACTGCGGAACGAGTTCACTTTGAGGGGTCTATAGCCTCCCTAGTGAGTGTACTACCTCCTCTGCCAAGATGACAGGGTCTTTATGGCATTTATGCTTGGTCAAGTTCCTGCTCATGCTGTTCGCCCTAAAGTTCCCCCTAAATTGCTATATTAATGGTAGAAATGGGATAGTCTCTCAGGCTGATATTTGTTACTGTGTCCCTGGCTGCTTTGGGGTTTGTGCGCAGGCCACTTCTAGATAGATGGTAAAGTGTGGCATGGAGTCCTTGTATGTTAGGGTACAATTGCTATATTATATTATTCCCCCACCAGTTACAGTAAATTCACATAAGTTCACATAAGACTGTGCTGATTGGATAATAGAGAACAAGCCAACACGTGTTCTTGTCATTCACTCCACACAAAATGGTTGGATCCCTCTATCACATTATTTACTCACTTTGCATATCTGGGCTTTGGCATTTAAAATCTAACTGCACACCTTGTCTTTCATTTCACTCTCCTGCAGTCAATCTGGTAAGAGCCATGCAATTATCTCCGGGCTGTTTGGTGTTGGCGTTCGCCCTGTTCCATAGTGCACCTCAAGCCACTGTGGTCGAGGACTTCAACCATGTAGAGCGATGCAAGAATTCCTGATATATGGGAACCCCACCATGGGGAATCATTAATGACAAACTGAAGAAGATCTGTCAGCGCTATGCCGACAAGCTACGCTTTGTGACCTTGTACGACCCCCAGAAACGCATCCCTGTCTACTCAGCCTACTCCTTCAAGAAGACAGAGGGAGAGCGGCGTGTGGACTACTCCTGGATGTATGAACCACAGGTCAGTCAAAATCATTATTGCTGTTTTTGTAAGTCTACTCCTCAAATGTGATGTTATAACTTTATGTTTTCCTATCGGAAAATGTTTGTAATTTCAAGTCCCTATTCTGCAGAGACAGGAGTTGAGTTGTTACAGCGGTTAAATGTTTGATAGAAGCCTTCGCTGAACACTGTAGCTTCTTTCCCTTTGTATCAGAACTCAGGATAAGACGCAGATGCAGACAGATTGGAAACAGGAGACAAAGGGCTGTAGGTTTAATCCTAAACAGATGAAAAGTGGGATGTATGCGGAGGGTACGGGGTGACAGAAGACAAACAGCAGAAGGGCTAAGAATCTTGGAGATGGGGAAAGGGCCGATAAAATGGGGGGAAAGTTTGCGGAACTCCACCCGGAGGGGCAGATCCTGAGTGGACAGCCATACCCTCTGCCCGAGACAATAATGGGGAGCCGAGGTCCGGTGGCAGTCCGCCTGTAGTCAATACCTGGAGATGGTCTGGAATGGCAACAGCGGCGGACGAACATCTGGGCCGAGGGTATGCTGACCTCTTGCTCCCGGAAGAGCAGGGGCTGATATCCCAGGGAACACACTAAAGGTGTGTGACCAGTGGCTGAGCAGGGGAGGGTGTTGCGGGCATACTCTACCCACACAAGTTGCCGGCTCCAGGTGGTGGGGTTCGGCGGAGACAAGGCAGCGAAGAGTCATCTCCAGGTCCTGATTGGCTCGCTCCGACTGGCCATTAGACTGGGGGTGGAACCCGGAGGACAGGCTGGCCGACGACCCAATCAGCGTGCAGAACGCCTTCCAGAACCGGAACGAGAACTGAGGATCCCGGTCGGAGACCATGTCCACTGGAAGTCCATGGATCCGGTAGATGTGCTGCACCATGAGCTGGGTCATCTCCTTGGCTGAGGGTAGCTTGGGAAGAGGAATGGAATGGGTGGCTTTGGAAAACCAGTCCACCACGGTAAGGATAACAGTGTTGCCATCAGACGGGTGGAGACCCATGACGAAGTCCAGGAATATACGTGACCAGGGACGGTGAGGGACAAGAAGTAGTTGAAGGAGGTCAGCCGTAGCTTGCCGAGTAGTCTTATTCTGGGCACACACGGTGGAGGCGGCGACGAACACGGAGACGTCAGGAACCAAGGTGGGCTACCAAAAACGTTGTCGTACAAAAGCCTTGGTCCGACGGGAGCCTGGATGGTAGGCCAGTCGAGAGGAATGAGCCCATTCCCGAACTTGGTTAAGGGCAGAGTCCAGGACAAACATCCACGAGACAAGCGATAGGGAGGATGGTCTCGGTGTCCGATGGTGTAGCAGCGGGGCTATAGAGGCGTGTCAGCGTGTCCGGCTTCACATTCTTGGAACCCGGGCGGTAGGAGATGGTGAAGTTGAAATTGGTGAATAGCAGGGCCCATCGAGCTTGCCTGGAGTTGAGGCGCTTGGCGGTGCGGAGATATTCTAGGTTCATGTGATCTGTCCACACCACGAATGGGTGTTCCACCCCCTCTAACCAGTGCCTCCACTCCTCCAATGACATATTCACCGTAAGTAGTTCACAGTTACCCATGTCGTAATTCCTTTCCATGGTGTTGAGACAATGGGAGAGGACAGGACAGACCCCACTTCGACGTCTGAAGCGTCGACCCCCACCACAAACCGCCAGGACAGATCCGGATGGATTAGGATAGGGGCGGTAGTGAATTGGTGCTTGAGGTCCACTTAAACGAGACCTTGGGAGAGGTGAGTGCTGAAAGGTGGGAAGCCAGGGTTCTGTAGCCCCGGATTAACTGGCGGTAGAAATGGGCGAACCCCAGGAAGCGTTACAGCTGCTCTCTGGACGTGGGTTGCGGCCAATCCACTACCGCTCTCACCTTTCCAGGATCCATCTGTATGTTGCCTGCAGCTATGATGTATCTAAGGAAGGAGATGGTGGAGTGAAGGAATTCGCATTTCTCCACTTTGATGAACAGCTGGTTCTCCAGAAGATGCTGGAGGACTTGTCTGACATGGAGGACATGTTCCTGAGCCGAGTGGGAAAAAATGAGAATGTCATCAAGGTAGAAGAACACAAACCGGTTCAACATGTCACGGAGAACGTTGTTAACCAGGGCCTGGAACACAGCAGAAGCGAATGGCATCACCAGGTATTCATAGTGTCCGCTAGCCGTGTTAAAGGCATAGTGTCCGCTAGCCGTGTCCACTCGTCCCCTTCCCGTATCCGTACCAGATGGTAGACGTTCTGGAGGTCCAACTTGGAGAAGATGGTAGCACCCCTGGAGAGGCTCGAAAGTCGAGGCGATGAGTGGAAGCAGGTAACAGTTTTTAACCGTGATGTCATTCTGGCCCCGGCAGTCGATACACAGGTGGGGGAGGCAGAAGGACGGATATCCCCTACAGCCAGGGAGTCCTCAATATACCTCTCCATTGCCTTGGTCTCCTACCCGACAGGGAATAAAGCAGCCCCCGAGGCGGTGTAGTGCCGGGGAAAAGGGAGATGGTGCAGTCATAGGGCCGATGAGGAGGAAGCGCGGTGGCACGTGATTTGCTGAAAACCTCCTAGAGATCCTGGTTTTCCGCGGGAATGGCGGAGAGTTCCAGGCAATGCGCATGGCAAAATGGGCTCAAACCCAGGATAGAACCAGTAGCCCTGTTGATCAGAGGATTATGCCTCTGGATCCAGGAAAATTCCAAAACCACTGGTGCATGAGGGGATTTAATTGGCAGGAACTGCATAGACTCACTGTGATTAACCGACACTCTCATGTTAATGGGAAACATAGTGTGGGTGACTCTGCCAATAGAGCGCCCATCCAGTGCTCTGACGTCCATAGGAATAGAGAAGGGTTGTGTGGGGATTCCCAGCTCCGACACCAGGGTAGTGTTCATAAAGCTCTCGTTGGCCCCAGAGTAAATGAACACCCAAAGAGATTTGGGCTGGTCACCCACAACAGGATAGCATGGTGAGGGGTACGAGAAATGAAAGATGGGAAAGTCCCCCCAAGCTCATCAGCGTACTCGTACCTACTTGATAAGCCTGGTCTTTAAATGGGCAGGTAGATAAGAAATGTCCCATAGCTCCACAATACAGACAGCTCTGGGTGTTTAGTCTGCATAAGCACTCAGCAAGAGACAATCTAGCCCTACCAAGTTGCATGGGCTACGGAGGAGATGACTTGACAGCCCTCGGTGACTTCCTGAGAGAACTCGAGTGACATCTGATCCACTCGGAAATGTGGACTTTGGGGATTTCCGGGATTCCTCGGAGGCGAGGTAGAAATCGAGGACGAGCGTCGGCAACAGGGAACAGACTCCCTCTCCCTCCTACGTTCTCGTAGCTGCCCATCGATCCGGATTGCCAAGGCTATGAGGGAGTCGAGGTCAAGGGGCAGCTCCCAGGCTGCGAGCTCATCTTTAGTCACCTCCAATAATCCATGAAGGAATGTGTCGAACAGGGCTTCCGGGTTACAGGCACTCTCAGCCGCCAACGTGCGAAAATCCACTGTGTAGTCTGCCACACTACGGGAATCCTGACGTAGTTGGAGCAGCTTATGGAGAATCTAACACTTTATGTACCTCTGCCCCGAACTCCTCCAAACTGAGGCAAACAGTGGATTGTTGCTCCCACACTATCGTAGCCCAGCCAAGAGCCCACACCTGGAGGGGGTGGAGACAAGCACAAAGACAGGTGAAACAGATCAGGGTGTGACACTTTGGTTCAGCCTCATCAGTCTTATCCATATAGTTATTTTGACACATTGCTTACATTTATTCCATTTAATTGGATACTTCACCCAACATACCATAAACAAAATTCCAATGTTGTGTATGTTTATAACTGTGTAGTATGGTGTAAGATAGCCCAGTGGTTAAGAGCGTTGGGCCAGTAACCGAAAGGTTGCTGGTTCAAATCCCTGAGCCCACTATGTGAAAAATCTATCTGTGCCCTTGAGCAAGGCACTTAACTCTAATTGCTCCTGTAAGTCACTCTGGAGAAGAGCGTTTGCTAAATGACTAAAATGTAAATGTAGTGTCTACAATCTGTGAGCAATGCACTGATCCTCCTCCCCGCTCTCTCCAGCTGGCAGAGGTTGATGGGAATGGGAATATGCTACCTTTCCTTACCGGCTACCTGCACATGAAGTTTGAGGACAGCCAGGCAGTGCTGGACGACTACTCTGACGTAGTCCTGTATGAACGAGGACACCTGAACCCAGACCAGCACCAGTCTGACCCATACGACCGTGCTGCCACCTACACCCTGACCAACGTGGTCCCAGAGATCAGGGAGGTCAATATCGGGCCGTGGCGTGAGCATGAGGAGCGCATCCGTGTTCGCCTTTACAACGCGTTCGCCTCACCGCCTTCATCGTCCCCGGGGTGACCACCACCGGTAACATGGACGTGGACCAGAATCTGCAGATCTTCTATGACAACTGCATCTCCCCCTCTCCCCTTCCTCTGTATCTCCACCACACCATATAAGAGCTCCTCAACCATGCTCACACACGCCTACTCTGTGTGCACTAGTGTTTACAACTATCTCCATAGATCTACTATTATGTGCTTATTATATTGATTAAGCATTTATTTTTAACATAACAATTGTAAAGTACTTGAGATGCTTTGGCAAAGCTTTCATTATCGAAGATCTGCTTTGCAAATTACTTCCCTTGTAGCGTAATTGTTCCTCCATTCTCTGTATTTGTAGCATTCTTTATTTATCTGTCCCTTATAAAACAGCTCAGTGACATTCAGACACAATGGTTCAGTGTGTCAGCCATTCATGGAGAGGTGTTATCGGCTCACATTTGGCAAAAGTGGTTGTAAAATGGATACTATCAAAGGTTGTGAAGTTTTGAGCTGTAAAGAGCATCTTCTTTGACTAAAATAAATGAGTAATTTGACATCCAGGTGCCATGTTTTACTGTTTCAACCACACACAATGTTACAGTATGAAACATAATAATTTAGGGTCACAATTATTAAAACTGTGTAATTACAATTATTGATACATCCATAGACGGGGTGGTTGTTTAGAAACAAAACCAATGCGTGCTCAACTATGTGGCAAAACAGATGGAGCTGGCTTAGACTGTTGACATGAAAACTATATTTTGTCACCAATTGTTTTGATAACATAAATAGATATGCACAATGAGCACTTGTTGTCTCTCAAATACATTGTTACAGTTGTTGGTTAGCTAGCAAATTTTAGCCATATTAGCATAGACATGGCATGAGTCAAAACACCTCAAAACAAGACATGGTATCAATAACAACATACAACAAGCTGAAACGAGCCACCTACGATTCCCCACATAGCAGCTTCTTGTCATTGTTGTGCTAGCTATCTGAACTTTCAGAATTATAACATCATATGGCCTTCTTGTCATAGGCGTCGAAAGGATTAGACCAAGGCGCAGCGTGGATAGTGCTCATTCTTAATTTATTATATGAGAACACTTAAACAAAAAAAACAAACGACCAACAGTTCCGTCAGGTACAGCAACTAAACGGAAAACAAACACCCACAAAACCCAAAGGAAAACAGGCTGCCTAAGTATGGCTTCCAATCAGAGACAACGAAAGACACCTGCCTCTGATTGGAAACCATACTCGGCCACACATGGAAAATTAAACATAGAAGCGGAAAACTAGAACCAATTCCCCTAGAAACAAACCAACCCCAAAACACACAAAACAACTGCCCTGCCACGCCCTGACCATTCTACTATGGCAAAATGACCCTTTTCGCTGGTCAGGACGTGATACTTCTGCCTCATCGATGCACGTATTTAATTTTTGTGATGTTGTCAGCCAACCCATCTGTGCATACCAGTGGAGGCTGGTGAGTTGAAAAATGAGGAGGATGGGAGACCCACGGTATAGGCGTAGACTTCATGGAGACGACAAAGTGTGTTTAAAAAATCGTCAAAGACGAATTATTTTAACCTATAGTATTTAATAAAGACATTTACAGTGCATTTGTAAAGTATTCAGACCCCTTCACTTTTTCTACATTTTGTTACTTTACAGCCTTATTCTAAAATTGATTAAATTGTTGATTTCCCTCATCAATCTACACACACAATAACCCATAATGACAATGCAAAAACAGGTGTTTAGAAATTCTTGCAAATGTATTGACTGAAATGTAAAACTGAAATATCACATTTACCTAAGCATTCAGGCCCTTTACTCAGTACTTTGTTGAAGCCTCTTTGGCAGTGATTACAGCCTTGAGTCTTCTTGGGTATGAAGCTAAAAGTTTGGCACACATGTATCTGGGGAGTTTCTCCCATTCTTCTTTGCAGATCCTCATAAGCTGTCAGGTTGGATGGGGATTGTCACTGCACAGCTATTTTCAGGTCTCTCCAGATAGGTTTGATTGGGTTCAAGTCCAGGCTCTGGCTGGGCCACTCAAGGACATTCAGAGACTTGTCCTGAAGCCACTCCTGCTTTGTCTTGGCTGTATTCTTAGGGTCGTTGTCCTGTTGGAAGGTAAACCTTCGCAGGCTCATCATGGATGGATGGTGTTGGAGAAGAGCTCAACTCTTCCACTGAGGGCAGGACAGGATTTGACTGGGAAGACAAAAAACTATAACACAACACAGTTAGACAAAAGAGCTAAGAATGAGTTAGTCCAAGCAAGGAGTAAAATCATTGATGTTTAATAATGTGATTGTGTTTGTGTATATGATTGACTCTACATACAATAATGAGAGAAAATTGACAGGTCTACTCACAGTGCTTGGAGAGGAAACATTCAATGTGCCTGTGGATGAGAGGGCACATGAGACGTGGCTTCAGTTCATGTCAGGCGAGAGTTGACAAAGGTAGTGGAGTGGACTGGTCATCACTTCTTAATCAGCGAACAGGAGGAGACTTAGCTGTAAATACAAATAGAAGATACATTCCACTACAGCAGCGCCATCATTTGGGCAACAAGTTTCTCCATGAAGTTAATCTCAGACGTCTCAGAATTCCCAAAGTCAAACACAGACTGCTCATCTCGCCCACTTGACACATCAAAGTAGCCCAAGAAACGTTCCTGAATGAAGCCCTGATCATCCACATACAGTACCTGACGATAACTGACAACTGCAAGCAGACTGGTGGCACCATAGGTCCCAGAGTGGTGTCGAAATGTTTTCTCACTGGGGCCTGGCATTTTTCCTTATTTGGTAACCTAACCAGGAAAACTCTGCACCCTAAAGTTTTATACGGGCTATGATGGGACCAATTTGTCTAATCAGGTCGCATGATTCTAAAAAAATATTGGGGAAAACTCCTGGTCCTGGGGAGGATAAAAACCCTGTCAAACTGCAGCTACCTTATACTTGTTCATATATGAATTATATTTAGACAAGACTACCTAGACACAGAGACAACAACTGATAGACAATAGAACTCACAGGGCTGAGCTTGCTTTATGCATGTTTGCATCATGTAGGCCTATGCAACTGTAGGCCTTATAAAAAAAATATGATTCACAGTCTATGTCATCACCATTATGTTGATTGATTAATTCCAGTTAATAATTTGGGTTTGAAAATGTATAGACACCAGCCCAAGTTTGAATATAAACCAAATTTAATGACATTCCCATTTTCTCCTGACACACAAATGGGCTATAAATACATAACGTTACCAAAGGTTTAACGTTGGCCAGATGGACAGGGCACGGAGGCTGTATGCAGCTGCTATTATAATTTTGTAACAATGCTGAGGGCTCCATATAGCTCAGTATAGATCTGCATTGACATGTTGGGGGTGGGAGGTCCTGTATAACACAAACTCACTTCCTTGACAACTTTCTTCACAACAGCTCTGCGTAGCACAAAAAAAGTATATTTGCTCTGACTTCTGCAGAGGCCGCATCGCAGTAAATGCTGTACAGCCACTGCAGCTTGACCATGCAGAGCTTTTAAGTAAAAGCCAACTCTTGCCTATAAACTGCGTGTGACCTTGTTTCTTCTTAAAGGTTCTGCATGGACAATCCAATGCAGCCACACAGATGTCGGGGCTTTCATACCTCTAGTTCTTAGTGGAGCAGAGCTATTTAGTGGGGCTCACGAGTGGCACAGCGGTCTAAGGCACTGCATCTCAGTGCTAGAGGTGTCACCACAAACCCTGGTTTGATTCCAGGCTGTATCACAACCGGCTGTGATTGGGAGTCCCATAGGGCGGTGCACAATTGGCCCAGCGTTGTCCGGGTTAGGGTTTGGCCGGGGTAGGCCGTCATTGTAAACAATAATTTGTTCTTAACTGACTTGCCTAGTTAAATAAAGGTTAAATAAAATAAATAAATAAAGTTGTCAAGGAAGTGAGTTTGTGTTTATACAGGACGTACCACCCCCACCTACCATCAACCAATCATGTCAATGCAAAGCTATATGGATCCCTCCACATTGTTACTAAATTTGAGAGGCACACAGCAATGCAGCAATACAGAGTTTGATTTGGCCTCTGCATGCCTCTGGAGGCACCACAATTGTGTCACACCCTCCATACGAAACCTCCAACCACATTTTCGGATCAAGCATAAATGGGCTTTTATCTTCTCGCTGTGTTGCAGTTTGAATACACAGATGTTCATCTATTACATGATCAATGCAGCTTTTTCCAAGAAGCTTGAATCTGATGTGGGCAATGAAAGGGGTTCTTCAACAAAAAATCCACTACATTATTGTTAGCATTAGCTTGCCATTCTAGTCGAGAAAACTGCACTCTGGTAGCTAGCTAATGTTAGCACTTGCTACTAAAGTTAGCAAGGCAAACTGAAATAAATTGGATTAACTGAAGTTCTAAAACCAAGAAAACTAAATATAATTTACTTCCTCCATCTCCTGTAGTTTGAAGAAACTAATTTGAATGGAATAATATCCCAAAAATGCTCAACTATCACTCTTCCCTCTCAATCTCTATCCAATATGTCACCAACTCACCAAGCTTCTCAACACATGGAAACCCCCAAATGCTGTGTGGCACAAGCCCAATACACCACACTAGGATCATTCTCTGATCCTAATCCTATGATTGGATGGACAACATGTCAGTTCATATTGTAAAAGCTTTGATTGGTTGGAGGACGTCCTCCAGAAGTGGTCATAATTACCATGTAGGTCTATGGAAGGGGATAAGGCCTACAAGCCTCCTAGGTTTTTTATTGACGTCAATAGCTGTCCTCCGACTACACCATTGTGCTAGCCTAGAGTGTGTTGTTGAGACTACTGTAGACCTTCATTGCAAAACAGTGTGTTTTACTCAGGTATTTGGTTACGTGAATATATTTAGTATAGTTTTATCTAAAAATGAGAACTTTATTCATGTTTAATTTTTTATTTTTTATTCTGAGGAGTCTCCACTGATGCTTACATGTTCTGATTTAGAGTCCCCATTCTCCTATCACAGTAGCTTTCATCATCTCTCTTGGGTAATTATTTATAACCTGTTCAGGTTATTGATAGTTAGTTAGCATTAGAGTACAGGTACTTTATGTAGAGATACAGAAATTGCTCTTTGAACAGGTCGTATGGTTTCCGTTTACTCTATGAACTAATCCAAAACCACAGTTTCCTCAGAGAAGGTCCCGCACACTTTTAGAACTGGTGTTTGTCCTGACCATGTGACCTAACCAGGATAAACTCCTAGCCCTAATTTATGCCTCATAATTAATTTCCCTCTCAGATGACTTTGACTGACATAAAGTCATCCCTCAAAATGTCCCCATACCTCAGAACACGTTGAGCTGTGGTCATTAAACAACGTGTTTGACATGTGCAAGGTCAAATTTGAATGAATGGTGTGTGAGTGTGTGCGGTACGACAATTATTGTATAAAACTTCTGGTAAACTACAGCCACTCGTATCTGATGATGAGGAAGGACTATTTATTAGGCTGCCTACTGTTCATAGTGCAATTATACATGAGCATTTGAACATGTGACTCATGTGATGTGGGAATGACAAGAACTGTGAGTATCAAGGTTACAGGTGATTCCTGGCCAATCATACATAACACTGATTTGCATAGGGGGGAGTCATGAATAAGTTTAGTGAAGGAAATGCTGTAATGCTGACATACTGCTGAATGGTGCTGACACAGAATTAGCGACAGACGAGTGTGAAAGTACCAGAGCAGTATTAAATACGGGGCTATTTCTATAGACCTAGCATGGGATCTATATGGTGGCAGCCTTGGAGTGCTGCTGTGTGCATTTTCCTCTGGGTGCTCTGGGCCTGGTGTGGTGTGGTGTAGGACTTTAACCATGTGGAGCACTGTAATGACTCTCTACATGCTCAGCCCACCACGGGGCTACCTGGGGGGGCAGCAACCTGAAGAAGATATGCCAGTGCCTGGAGGACAAGCCCTGATTTGTCACCCTCTATGACTCCCGCAGACACATGCCCCTCTAATCTGCCTACTCCTTCAAATGGTCTGACGAGGAGAAATGCAAGGATCAGCCCTGAGGTGAGTTAAGGTCTGGGGACCACACACACACACACACACTATGAAAATGCACATTTCTACAACTTAAATTCTGTTCTTATATGAAGAAGACTATTCTGGTCCCTTAGAAATGGACTTATATATAAACTAAAGCTCACTGTCTTGATCAGAGAATGTGTGAGCCTTTCTTTCGCCCACACATTCCATAACTCACTATCTTCCTTTAGTAATAGCATGAATCACCGCAGTAAATATAGAGAATTTTAATTTCACCTAATTACAACAGTAGGTTATCATTTAAAAGATAGCTAGTAGATCGGTAGAGAGTCGGGCACTGCTTTCCCGCAGTTCTGCTAACGACGGCAAGAGCAGGTGTTCGGATACAGATTGTAAGTTGCTCTGGTAAGCAGGTGCATGGGGTTTCTCGGCTAGCGATTCCAAACAGATGGGAATTAAATCAAGAAGCCCTTTTGTTAAAGAAACAGAACATTTCACACAGTATACAGTCTGATAAATAAAATCTTTGGCTTTGGAAAAAAAAAAGATTACTGAAACACTGAGTTTTCATCATTCCTGAAATGTTAATCTGCATACCCTGTACCTGTAACGGCTGTCTGTAAGAGGGAACCAAGGTGCAGCAGAGGATGTGCTCATCATTAGAATTTTAATTCAAATAAACAAGAGAACACTACAAAAAGACCAAAACGACAGCAAACAGTCCTGTTAGGAAAATACTGAAACAGAAACAACGATCGGTGGCAGCTAATAGGCCGGCGACGACGACCGGCGAGCGCCGCCCGACCGAGGAGGGGCGCCACCTTCGTTAGATACTGTGACAGTACCCCTCCCCCGGGCCCGGGCCTCGGGGACGGCCCGGGGGGCGAGGCGCCGGCCGATCGGGACGGCGACGGTGGAATTCTTGTAGCATCGGTGGATCTAGAATGTCCGCCGCCGGAACCCAGCACCTCTCCTCCGGACCGTACCCCTCCCAGTCCACGAGGTACTGCAGGCCCCCTAACCGACGTCGGGAGTCCAGGATGGTTCGGACTGTGTACGCCGGGGCCCCCCCGATGTCCAGGGGGGGCGGGGGGACCTCCAGCACCTCATCGTCCTGTAGTGGACCAGCTACCACCGGCCTGAGGAGAGACACATGAAACGTTGGGTTAATGCGGTAATATGTAGGGAGTTGTAACCTGTAACACACCTCGTTTATCCTCCTCAGGACTTTGAACGGCCCCACAAACCGCGGACCCAGCTTCCGGCAGGGCAGGCGGAGGGGCAGGTTCCGCGTCGAGAGCCAGACTCTGTCCCCCGGATTATACACGGGGGCGTCACTGCGGTGGCGGTCAGCGCTCTCTTTGTGTCGTTCAACAGCTCTCCTTAGGCACTCCTGGACACCATTCCAGGTCTCCTGAGAGCGCTCCACCCATGCCTCCACCGCAGGAGCCTCCGTCTGGCTCTGTTGCCATGGCACCAGGACCGGCTGATATCCCAAGACCACCTGGAAGGGTGACAGGTTGGTAGAGGAGTGGCGCTGAGAGTTCTGGGCCATCTCGGCCCATGGCACGAACTGCGCCCACTCCCCTGGCCGGTCCTGGCAATATGACCGCAGAAACCTGCCCACCTCCTGGTTGATGCGTTCTACCTGCCCATTACTCTCGGGGTGGAAACCCGAGGTCAGGCTGACCGAGACCCCCAGCCTCTCCATAAACGATCTCCACACCCTGGACGTGAACTGGGGACCCCGATCAGAAACGATGTCCTCGGGCACCCCATATTGCCGGAAGACATGGGTGAACAGGGCCTCCGCGGTCTGCAGGGCCGTAGGAAGACAGGGCAAAGGGAGCAGACGGCAGGACTTAGAGAACCTGTCCACAACGACCAGGATCGCCGTATTCCCCTGGGACGGCGGGAGATCCGTGAGGAAATCCACCGAGAGGTGAGACCAAGGTCGTTGCGGAACAGGGAGGGGCTGTAATTTCCCTCGAGGCAGGTGCCTAGGAGCCTTGCACTGAGCGCACACCGAACAGGAAGAGACATAACGCCGAACATCCTCAGCCAAGGTGGGCCACCAGTACCTTCCCTTCAGGCCCCGCACTGTCCGTTCCACCCCAGGATGACCCGAGGAGGGTAGAGTGTGGGACCATCGGATCAGTCGATCGCGAACACCAAGCGGAACGTATTTCAGGCCCACGGGACACTGCGGTGGAGTGGGTTCTGACCGACCCGCCCGCTCGATGTCCGCATCCACCTCCCATACCACCGGCGCCACCAGACAGGAGGCGGGAAGTATGGGAGTAGGATCGATGGTCCGCTCCTCGGTGTCGTAGAGACGCGACAGTGCGTCAGCCTTCCGGTTCCGGGAACCTGGAATGTACGAGAGAGTGAAGTTAAACCTCGTAAAAAACATGGCCCACCTTGCCTGACGGGGATTAAGCCTCCTCGCTGCCCGGATATACTCCAGGTTACGGTGGTCGGTCCAGATGAGAAAAGGGTGACGTGCCCCCTCAAGCCAATGTCTCCACACCGTCAAAGCCCTGACCACAGCTAACAGCTCCCGGTCCCCCACATCATAGTTGCGCTCCGCCGGGCTCAGCTTCTTAGAAAAGAAGGCACATGGGCGGAGCTTCGGAGGAACGCCCGAGCGCTGCGATAGCACAGCTCCTACCCCAGCCTCGGACGCGTCCAACTCCACTATGAATGGCAAAGAGGGGTCCGGATGCGCCAGGACAGGTGCGTTGGTAAACAGAGCCTTCAGACGAAGGAAGGCTCCGTTCGCCTCTGCTGACCATCGTAGCCGCACCGGCCCCCCTTTCAACAGTGAGGTAATGGGAGCCGCCACCTGACCAAAACCCCGGATAAACCTCCGATAATAATTAGCGAACCCCAAGAACCGCTGCACCTCCTTCACAGTGGTTGGGGTTGGCCAATTACGCACAGCCGTCACGCAGTCACACTCCACCTCCACCCCCGAGGTGGAAATGCGATATCCTAGAAATGAGACGGCTCTTTTGAAAAACTCACATTTCTCCGCCTTGACGTATAGGTTATGCTCCAGCAGCCGCCCAAGCACTTTACGCACCAGGGACACATGCTCGGCGCGTGTGGCGGAGCAAATCAGGATGTCATCGATGTACACCACCACACCCTGCCCGAGCATGTCCCGAAGGACCTCGTCCACAAAGGATTGGAAGACAGCGGGAGCGTTCTTTAACCCATACGGCATGACGAGGTACTCATAATGGCCCGATGTGGTACTAAATGCGGTTTATGGCCATACCAGCCTGGGTACGCCCGATCTCGTCTGATCTCGGAAGCTAAGCAGGGTCGGGCCTGGTTAGTACTCGGATGAGGTGGGTAATTCTGTAACGGCTGTCTGTAAGAGGGAACCAAGGTGCAGCAGAGGATGTGCTCATCATTAGAATTTTAATTCAAATAAACAAGAGAACACTACAAAAAGACCAAAACGACAGCAAACAGTCCTGTTAGGAAAATACTGAAACAGAAACAACGATCGGTGGCAGCTAATAGGCCGGCGACGACGACCGGCGAGCGCCGCCCGACCGAGGAGGGGCGCCACCTTCGTTAGATACTGTAACAGTACCAGTGGTTCTTAACCTGGGTTCGATCGAACCCCAGGGGTTCGGTGAGTCAGTCTCAGGGGTTCGGCGGAGGTCAAGACACACACCCGACTCATATGATTCGTGATGACACGCCCCGCTTGGCCATCATTGGCTGCAGGTGATCACGCAACATCGCTTGGCCTATCTGTGCTGCAGGGAATTTGGCGCGCTCAGTAGTCGAATTGTGACTGTCGTGATGGTACGTCGTGTGATTTCTTTCTAAATATTTTAATCCCTTCATACTAACTATGTCGTGCAAAAAAAGAAAGTGATCGGACGAATATGTAGAGCAATTCTAGTCTAGCACCGGCAAAACTAAGAGAACACTTCCTTAAGCTGCATGGAGATGGACAATACAAGAACACAACGCTCGCTGAATTCAAGGTGAAGAGAGCCATTTTTCCAATTAAGAAGGGTTCGGTGAATGCGCATATGAAACTGGTGGGGGTCAGTACCTCCAACAAGGTTAAGAACCACTGCCCTGTACAAAACAATCTGTATCAATAGGCACCTGCCTCGCCGATAATCAAATTGATGACCCCTCTCTCTCTCTCTCTCTCTCTCTCTCTCTCTCTCTCTCTCTCTGCCAATCTCTCTATGCCTCTCTCTCTCTCTAGTTCTCTCTCTGCCTCTCTTCCTCCTTCTAGCTGGCCTCCAGTAAAACCAGTAGTAATATGGATCCCTTCCCCCAGTCTGCCTAGATGTACATGCGTCTCATGGACAGTCAGGCGGTGCTGGATGACTTTGCATACGTGACCCAGAACAAGAGAGGCCACCTGAACCCAGACCAGCACCAGACTGAGCCCTTGGAAAAGGCAGCCACCTACACCCTGACCAACGTAGTGCCTTAGATCCGAGAGTTCAACACCGGCCCCTGGGCCCAGCACAAGGACCGCATCAGACAAGGCCTCAATAACTACTGCCGTGGCAACGCCCATGTCAACACAGAAGTCACCTCAGCTGGGAACATGATCCGACGGGACAACCAGGACTGTGTGGGCATACCAGAGTACATGTGTACGGCCTACTGCTGTCCAGACTATTACCACCATGCCCCCTACCTAGAGCTCTACCGCCTCCCCGTGCCTATCAAGACCCTAGAGAAGTTTCTGAAGGGACGGATGGACGTGGACAAGAACTACCAGATATTCTACAATGAAAGTGTGCCTGATGACATGTAGCCATACTAGAAAATATTTTGTCTCTAGCTAAATGATGAAAGACATAAAAGCAAGGTTGTAGTATTGTGGTGTGGATGTATTTATTCATACATACACTAGAGGGCGCTTCTGTCAAACGTCTGTGGTCAAATGTTTCTTAATGTTTCTTTAATCTGCTTTGAAGTGACCTTTTAAAGGTTATGTGATTGTGAAGAAATGCAAAAGACTGATGCAACAATGTAATTTCATTTGTGTTGATTGACAAAGAGCGGGGAGGGAGAATCGTGCTGTGCTTGGTGTAACATTCATCTATTACATCCAGGGAGAATGACTGCGCCTCACAAGTTGACCGACCGCGGTACTGCAGGTATTATTTCCAGAAAACAGGATACCCATTACACACAATTGGAAAATGGCGATCTCCGGGGTCAATATTCATGGTATACAGTGCATTCGGAAAGTATTCAGACCCATTGACTTTTTCCATATTTTGTAATGTTACAGCCATATTCTAAAATGGATTAAATAAATAAAAAATCCTCATCAAATCTACACACAATACCTCATAACGACAGAAATATCTTATTTACATAAATATTCAGACCCCTTGCTATAAGACTTGAAATTGAGCTCAGGTGCATCCTGTTTCCACTGATCATCTTTGAGATGTTTCTACAACTTGAGTGGAGTCCACCTGTGGTAAATTCAATTGATTGGACATGGCTTGGAAAGGCACAGACCTGTCTATAGAAAGTCCCACATTTGATAGTGCATGTCACAGCAAAAACAAAGCCATGAGGTCGAACGAATTGTCCGTAGAGCTCAGAGACAGGATTGTGTTGAGGCACAGATCTGGGCAAGGGCACCAAAAAATGTCTGCAGCATTGAAGATCCCCAAGAACACAGTGGCCTCCATCTTTCTTAAATGGAATAAGTTTGGAAACACCAAGACTCGTCCTAGAGCTGGTCGCCCGGCCAAACTGAGCAATTGGGGGAGAAGGGCCTTGTTCAGGGAGGTGACCAAGAACCCGATGGTCACTCTGAGAGATCCAGAGTTCCTCTCTGGAGATGGGAGAACCTTCCAGAAGGACAACCATCTCTGCAGCACTCCACCAATGACCAGACGGAAGCCAGTAAAAGGCACATGGTAGCCCTCTTGGAGTTTGCTTAAAGGCATCTAAAGGATTGTCAGACCATGAGAAACAAGATTCTCTTGTCTGATGAAACCAAGATTGAACTCTTTGGCCTGAATGACGAGCATCAAATCTGGAGGAAACCTGGCACTATCCCTACGGATAAGCATGGTGGTGGCAACATCATGCTGTGGGGATGTTTTTCAGTGGCAGGGACTGAGAGACTAGTCAGGATCGAGGGAATGATGAACAGAGCAAAGTACGGAGAGATCCTTGATGAAAACCTGCTCCAGAGCGCTCAAGACCTCAGACTGGGGCGAAGGTTCACCTTCCAACAGGTCAACGACCCTAAGCATACAGCCAAGACAACGCAGGAGTGGCTTCAGGACAAGTCTCTGAATGTCCTTAAGTGGCCAAGCCAGAGCCCAGACCTGAACCCGATCAAACATATTTGGAGAGACCTGAAAATAGCTTTGCCATGACGCTCCTCATCCACCCTGACAGAGCTTGAGAGGATCTGCAGAGAAGAACGGGAGAAACTCCCCAAATATAGGTGTGCCGAGCTTGTAGCATCATACCCAAGAAGACTCCAGGCTGTAATCGCTGTCAAAGGTCCTTCAACAAAGGGTCTGAATACTTATGCAGAGGTCAAATTTCGTTTTTTTAACTTAACAAAATGTGGAAAAAATCAAGGGGTCTGAATACTTTCCGAATGCACTGTATAAAAAAAAATCAGCAAACACAATCATGGTACCACAATCATTGCTTCAATTTCACCAGATGTTTTTCACCAGATGTATGTCCTTGAACCGATTACTTTAAAATTCCTCAGCCTGCAGTACCTCGTCAGCCTTCAACTTGGGAAACTCAATGAGAGGGCACAATACTGAGCTACCCTGCAACGTCACTTCCTAGAGTAGCTCAAATTGTGTATCTAATGTTTCCAAAAACTCCTCCATGTAGCAAGATGGTGCAACAATGAGATGACGTCATCGATGACTTCGTAAATTTTTTTTTACAGTCTATGATTACATCAGAGTAAACTTAACATTAAAATTGGGGTTCTAGACAATGCTGTAATGCAGCATTACATCACTGCTGAAACATTACGCCTTGAGCTGCTGGCTGTGACAGAAAACCAGAACCATTAGGAATGTAGGTCAGAGGACCGGAAGGGGTTAAATGCACCCCATTGGCAGAATTGACCAGTCATAAAAGGCTTTTAGATGCATCTGTCTCTTCTTTTCATTGCTAAAGCACAGCTGAGTGGTTCCTCTGTCCTTGTTGGCACGTCTTTTTTGGTCTATACAAATCCCTGCAGCTATATTTATAGATCTGTATTTCTAGAACTGCAGGTAGTAGTGGTTAGAGTGTTGGGTCAGTAACTGAAAGGTTGCTAGGTCAAATCCCAGAGCTGACAAGATAAAAATATATTGTTCTGCCCCTGAACAAGGCAGTTAGCCCACTGTTCCTAGGCTGTCATTGTAAATAAGAATTTGTTCTTAACTGACTTGCCTAGTTAAATAAAAAAAACTGCAAGTCATCCCAAACAGCACAGACTATAGACTACACATCCCTTGTTTACCTGCATATGTATAAACTCCTTGTGTATGCCTATCTGTGCTAAATTATGTTCCACACATATAAAACAACTGAGAAAATATCTTTAGCTCAATAATAAATTAGGTCTTTGAATCAATGTTCATTCAAACCACAGGGCTGGTAACCTCGGGGGCCCCCAGATAGCATATGATAGGAAAATGTGTAGAATTGCAAGAAATGTGTTTTAAAATGGCTAAATATTTAGCTCAGCCTCATGGCAAATTGTGAACAAAAGCAGACTATAAAAGAGCAAATAAAGATCTCTGCCTCATGACAAAAATATGTAGATTAGCATTACTAAACAGCACAGTTTTCTTTCTGCACCATGGCACAATGTGTTGAAATGCAGTAAGTTAGCTGATTCCCCACTCCAAAAAAAAACCCAAAGTCGGTGCCCTATGGCCCCAAACGCAGTAGCCCAGTACTGGTTACCGAGAAGGCCTACATCAATGCCATCTCATTTAGAAAAGACCGCTGAACAATGACAGCCTCTGTTTGCAGGCTCAGAATACAGTGGTGAGATAAATCCATAAGTGCATAGTAGTTTGCCAAAACACGACCCGGTTAACCTGTAATGAAAGTATTCCCCCATAGTTCTCCTCGGCTGGGCATGTTCAGTACAAAAACTTTTTGGGGAACGGTGCAGATGGAAATCCATGAATGTAACTGACATGATTCCTTTGAATCAGTGAGGCGTGTTTGTTCTACGTAATACATTTGTATCTAAACATACACCAACGTTGTGTCAGTGTCCGTCCTCTTGCTGAACGCGGCCCTGGTTCCCAGCGTCCCTCGTACCCAAATTGTCCCTACCTATGTGAAGCTTGCCACAATAACGATTAGCCACAATAGTGGAATTTGCAGTTTGCCTTTAAAATAAAAATCCCTCATTGAAAGGGATGCAAATTGATACAAATAGCAGAATCATGCCATATTTGCCCTAGATAATGCTAAACAGGTTTGGAACATTTTTACATAATTCAAGATTAAATACAATATTAATTAGTTTGACAATAAACAGGAAAATCTGTTAAAGTCCCGCTATGGATGTATCAGACAGAATAATTGCGTTGGGGGCATACTTATGCACTGTACAGCCTTCCCTATGGACTGCACCCATGAAATGGGGTATCAGGCTACTCAGTGAAACCGACAGAACACAATTCTCAAGAGTTTGACCCCAATGCAATTCTGCAGTCTGATTCATCCATAGCGTGAATGAGAGATTAGCTTCCCTAAATGTAACAAAGAACAAACTTTGGGGGGTGTCTCTAAATAATGCTAATTTAACTATTCTTCTATTTGTTTAAAATGCTGTGGTAAATATGAAAATAAAAGCTTGCAAATGAAACGAACATCCCCACCTCTATGTCATGGTTTAAACTGTGTATTTCTACATAGCTGCATATTGCTGCACGGTCTAGCTGTCCACTAAGGGTTCACTAACTGTCCACTAATGCCTCCCTGCCCGTTCAACATTTCCTAATCTCCCACCCCTTCTAATGCAATTATCCCTGATGCGTTACCCTCTTTTTCCCCTGCCCCACGACAAAGTTTCTCCCTGCAGGCAGTCACTGAGTCCGAGGTGCTAAAGGAGCTCCTTAAACTTGACCCCCAAAAAACATCTGGATCAGATGGTTTAGACCCTTTCTTCTTTAAGGTTGCTGCCCCTATCATCACCAAGCCTATCTCCAACATTTTCAACCTGTCTCTCCTTTCTGGGGAGGTTCCCATTGCTTGGAAGACAGCTACAGTTCGTCCTTTATTTAAAGGGGGAGATCAAGCTGATCCTAACTGTTATAGGCCGATTTCTATTTTGCCCTGTTTATCAAAAGTGTTGGAAAAACGTGGCAATAATCAACTGACTGGCTTTCTTGATGTCTATAGTATTCTCTCGGGTATGTAATCTGGATTCTGTTCAGGTTATGGATGTGTCACTGCAACCTTAAAGGTCCTCAATGATGTCACCATTGCCCTTGATTCTAAGCAATACTGTGCTGCTATTTTTATTGACTTGGCCAAAGCTTTTGATACGGTAGACCATTCTAATCTTGTGGGTCGGCTAAGTACTATTGGTGTCTCTGAGGGGTCTTTGGCCTGATTTGCTAACTACCTCTCTCAAAGTGTGCATTATGTCATAGAATCTTCTGTCTCAGCCACTGCCTGTCACCAAGGGAGTACTCCAAGGCTCAATCCTAGACCCCATGCTCTTCTCAATTTACATCAACAACATAGCTCAGGCAGTAGGAAGCTCTCTCATCCATTTATATGCAGATGATACAGTCTTATACTCAGCTGGCCCCTCCCCGGATTTTGTGTTAAATGCTCTACAACAAAGCTTTCTTAGTGTCCAACAAGCTTTCTCCAACCTTAACCTTGTTCTGAACACCTCCAAAACAAAGGTCATGTGGTTTGGTAAGAAGAATGCCCCTCTTCCCACAGGTGTTATTACTACCTCTGAGGGTTTAGAGCTTGAGGTAGTCACCTCATACAAGTACTTGGGAGTATGGCTAGACGGGGCACTGTCCTTCTCTCAGCACATATCATAGCTGCAGGCTAAAGTTAAATCTAGACCTGTTTCCTCTATCGTAATCGCTCCTCTTTCACCCCAGCTGCCAAACTAACCCTGATTCAGTTGACCATCCTACCCATGCTAGATTACAGAGACATAATTTATAGATCGACAGGTAAGGGTGCTCTTGAGCGGCTAGATGTTCTTTACCATTTGGCCATCAGATTTGCCACCAATGCTCCTTATAGGACACATCACTGCACTCTATACTCCTCTGTAAACTGGTCATCTCTATGTAACCCGTCTCATTCTGTTAAAGGTCCCCAAAGCACACACATCCCTGGGTCGATGCTCTTTTCAGTTCGCTGCAGCTAGCGACTGGAACAAGCTGCAACAAACACTCAAACTGGGCAGTTTTATCTCAATCTCTTCATTCAAAGACTCAATCATGGACACTCTTACTGACAGTTGTGGCTTCTTTCTGTGATGTATTATTGTCTCTACCTTCTTCCCTTTGTGCTGTTGTCTGTGCCCAATAATGTTTGTACCATGTATTGTGCTACTACCATGTTGTGTTGCTACCATGTTGTTGTTATGTTGTGTTGCTATCATGCTGTGATGTCATGTGTTGCTGCCTTGCTATGTTGTTGTCTTAGGTCTCTCTTTATGTAGTGTTGTGTTGTCTCTCTTGTTGTGATGTGTGTTTTGTCCTATCATTATATTGTACTTGTGTTTTATTTTTAATCCCAGGCCCCCATCCCCGCAGGAGGCCTTTTGCCTTTTGGTAGGCCATAATTGTAAATAAGAATTTGTTCTTAACTGACTTGCGTAGTTAAATAAAGGTTAAATAAAAATAAAAAATAAATAAAATGGTATTGTAGAATTCTAGTGGTTCTGTTTACTCAGTAGTGCTGAATTTCAGCCTCAGCTGAGCTTCTTTAAATCAATCAAATGTATTTATAAAGCCCTTCTTACATCAGCTGATTTCACAAAGTGCTGTACAGAAACCCAGCCTAAAACCCCAAACAGCAAGCAATGCAGGTGTAGAAGCATGGTGCTAGGAAAAACTCTCTAGAAAGGCCAGAACCTAGGAAGAAACCTAGAGAGGAACCAGGCTATGAGGGGTGGCCAGTCCTCATCTGGCTGTGCCGGGTGGAGATTATAACAGAACATGGCCAAGATGTTCAAATGTTCATAGATGACCAGCAGGATCAAATAATAATAATCACAGTGGTTGTAGAGGGTGCAACAGGTCAGCACCTCAGGAGTAAATTAGTATCTCTACCGCTCCTGCTGTCTCTAGAGAGTTGAAAACAGCAGGTCTGGGACAGGTAGCACGTCCGGTTAACAGGTCAGGATTCCATAGCCGCAGGCAGAACAGTTGGAACTGGAGCAGTAGCATGACCAGGGGGACTGGGGACAGCAAGGAGTCATCAGGCCAGGTAGTCCTGAGGCATGGTCCTAGGACTCAGGTCCTCTGAAAGAGAGAAAGAAAGAAAGTAAGAGAGAAAAAGAGGGAGAGAATTAGAGAGAGCATACTTAAATTCACACAGGACACCGGATAAGACAGGAGAAATACTTCTGACTGACCCTAGCCCCCTGACACATAAACTATCGCAGCATAAATACTGGAGGCTAAGACAGGAGGGGTCGGGAGACAATGTGACCCCGTCCGACGTTTAAACACATAGATTTTCCTTTGTACTTCCTCATTTCCGCCATTTGTTTGCCATGCATCCTTGATAAAAAGAATTGCCTTCATTCCAATGCATTAGCTGTATCAGTTGGTTTATCATCGTTGCTTTTGTCAGGTCAGTCAGCTGTTTAGAGAACTCATTGCTTTGTTTTTCAGGTGTGCGCGGGTATTGGAGTTCTCCTTGCTGTCTGTGGTCAGACGAGTAGACTATTTATTTAGCTTTATGATTTCCTATCAATATTTGTTGTCTTCCCTGGAACAGCTGATGATGGTCGACAGTATCATTAGACAACTAGCCTATAGCTAGACACCAATATGCATCTAATTAAATACATTTCCTCGGCTGAAAGGGTAGGCTACCTGCAGTGTTTTATGCCTAGTGGAGGGTAAATGCAAGTAAATGCAGTTTACCCTCCTTTTTTTTCAGAAAAATGCATTGAAAGTTTAGGGAGTGTTACTTTTTTCATCGCGACCGGCAATCAGAGTTTACCCAACTATTTAAAAAAAAATGTTTTACCACTACATCACTGGCTACTGGTAGGTCTATTTGATGTTCATGGTAATACACAATAGCCTATACAAGTAAATTAACTGTGTGTTAGGGTGACCATCACGTTTTTCCAGGGACAGTTTCAGACCCATTTTAGGTGTCCCGACTTTTCAGGCTACAAATAAGGTCAATTTGTCAGCAAGATGCATCAATGAATGTAGACCTAATCAATGGCAATCACCGAATGTCATTAGACTCACTTTTTGGTGTTTTGTAAACAGATGTTGATTTCCATTCATCAAATGGTGCAAGTATACATGCAGATTGGATGCTGGAATTATTTTGGAGTACACAAACATGCATAACAGGTAGCCTACTTTTTGAAGTGATTTGTTTGACAATCATGACTGGTTGTGTTCATGCCAAAAAGGTCATACATTTTACCATTAAATTATGTCTTTGTTATTAGGCCCATAACTTTCTTTTTTAAGAGACCCCTGAATGTCACGGTGTAATTCACACTGTGACTGGATCGCCCTGCCTCCCGCCTGTGTAACAGAGTCCTAGCTTAAAAATGGACCAATATAAGTATAAAGAGGGGTTCCGATGGAATGTAGGAATGGCAACATGCAGGAATGCCCCGGATTGCTGGCCGGAATTGCACCCTTCTCGAGATGGAGAACAACAGATGCCGGTGACCCAGTGGCATGTATTCATGGATGCCAAGGGAAGTCAGGCTTCCACAAAAAATTGACCAAGAAAAAAAGACCATTACTAAATAATTAATATTTTGTCTCTCTGAGGTTTCATTATTTTACTTAATTTTGCAAGAGGCTGAATGTCTATCTGATGCTGTCTGGTCAAAAAGAGTATGATATTGTTACTGCCCTTTGCATTGAATGCAAGGGGAGCCAGCGAGCAGTTAGCCTCCCTTGATATTTAAAAAAAAAAATACAATAATATCCAAACAGCGTTGAGCTAAACTGAGTGAGCTAAAGTGTGAACGGTCCTGGCACACCAAAAACAAAAGTGTCAAGGGAAGCCAGTTTGGATTTGGCTTCACACCAATCACACCACATCAAGCCAAATGTAATTGACAGGATTTAAAAAAAAATTGTTGCATCTTGTTGTGTTGTCCTCCGGTGACTAGCTAGCTAGCTAAAATTGTCCCTTTCTTAAATTAGCCATTGACTGAGATAGGGATTTGGACTTGTGGTTTTGCTCAATTATCCGTACTGGCCAATGATTATGATGTTAATTTTGATCCAACCATAAATTCATACATTGTGCCTCTGGCTTGAGACGTTTGAAGTTCAATATGTAGCTAGATGTAGTAGTCTAATGTTAAGTAGCTGGCTAATTGTTTCCCATGAAAGGAAGTTAGGCTAGCAATCAAGCATTTTAGCCAGGTAGCCTATGGCAACAAAAACTAAAAGTGTGTACTATATAACAGCGTCATAGACTGTTTCGGCGACATGAAAGAGGAGGATGGCATTGCAGTTTCTCTACAAGTAGTATGAGTCAACATGTTTTTTCTACTTATGCACACACAAACACACACACACACAAATCAGTACCATGGACTGCCACATGAATGTTTCAGTCGTCACTGTATTAGACTAAGCATAGGTGGTTTGATGATGTTGAAATGTTGAAGTTGAAATGCTGTTGAAATAGTACTGTTTTCTTTGCGAATTGTGGTAATTGTCTGGTGTTCTAAATCAATAGTTGTTTGGTAGTCTGAAAATCTCGGCAACATTGACTTGATTGACCATGCTGTAGGTCATGTAACTGTTCGTTACATGCAATATGCTTTGTAGACTCCACCAGATGTAATATTCATATGTGAATACATACCGAATTATAATTGGATGCATTTTACCGCCATATCCTACTGTGCAGGGATTGGTTAAGACCACCCAGACGGTTAGGGCATCGTCAGATGATCGTGGTTGGAGATAGGCGAACATGTAGTTGTAGCTAGTTAATAAAGAGTTATGTTAAGAAACATCCTGTAGTTCTACGTTTTATTATTTTGTACAAAGCGTACAAAACAAGACACCAGACATGTTGCTCTCCGTTTTTGTGATGAAACAAAGGTGTGGTTGAATCTATTCTGCCACTGTGTTTTCTTATTGTTTTGGCCTTAGGCCTACATCACGGTGGCAAGTCATATGAACTAGCAGGTTATATAGAGGAAACAACGCAAGTATCACAACACATAGGTTGTAATATGTTTTTTTTCCTCAGTGACTTTACTCATGCGCCACTACTGCGGTGACCATAGCAACGGAATAAACAAACATTTTCAACAAGTGAAAAAGTGAATAGTTATAACACCATAAGCATTCATAAAATGTATTTAAAGGCAAGATAAATGATTACTAAAAATGAGATTAGAAAACAATGATTTGTTATTGTTAGACGGGACTCTGTAAACCTATAATCATATAATTGCAGTCAGCTAACTTAGATGATCTGTTACAAGTACGTGCTGATTCATCACCACGTAGCCTACTTTGTGTTGAGCGTGTTGGAATGGGAATGCGCCTTGACCAATGGAAACGTTTGGTGGGCGGGGCCGGTACGGGCCGGACCCTCCTCCTTACATGTGCTGCAGCGTGGGGTACTTGCTCCGGTGTGCACGCGGCATTTCTTTACGCTCGGAACAATGGACAAGGATACAGGTGGAGAAAACATAGACGAATTTCGAGAGAATTTCATATAGGCTACTGCAGTGTAGGCCTACAAAATAGACAATTCGGTCACGGATGTTTTTTTTTTTACTGTGTATATTACACATTTACTTTGTTTAGCAATGCATTCTAAAAATGTTGGACCATTTTGCGAATGTCTTCCATTTCAGGTAAGATATCTATAGCACACAATTGAAACAATTCTTATTTTGATAACCATACTGTGTTGGTGATATAGCTTGAAACTGAGGCAAACATATTCAGGAGAATATATCTATCCATGAACTTTAGTGCGCAAAGTTCCAAACGCATTCTTGAAGGTTTCCAAAGTAGCCTATATTTTCAGAGGGACGTGCCTACGGTGCCTTCGATGGTATCCGTATGGTATGGTTATTGGCATCGCACCACCAGTTTTGAGGGTTTAAACATTAGAAAAGTTATGGGGAACGATTTACATGGACTACACATTCATACCGCATTCATTACACATCTATACGCATTTCATGAAGGTCGTAAAGGTTAATTAAATATATCCATATCTATATCGCATTCATAGCATACTATGCAATATATCATATTTGGTATCTTAATAGATGCACTATTACAACGACAACGTCGTATCATCATTATGGCTGTTCTCAAACGTGTGCTTCTGCCATACCAGTTAGTGAATATGCCAAAAGGCTAAACCACGTTTTGGAAACTATGCCGATATAGCTGGCCTGTACCAGCCCAATTTCCCCCACTGTCCAGAATAGGCCCGTTACTTCCCTTCTGCTCACTGAAGGTCAATGGTGCGTGAAGAACCCTCAGGGTTGAATCCTCAGGGCACATTTTACGGATCAAATCGTGTAGTTGAGGGTAAAAACGCTTTCGTAATTCAATGAAGTTAAAGTAATGTCATCTATTTTCTCATTCATAAAGCATTTATAGCTAAGCACATCATGGTAATTAACTGCAGTTTGCCACCAACATTAAAGGTCAAGGTTAGAATTCTATGCAGTCAATGTAATGCCATTTCTATTCTTCCATTCATATAAACATACCTCACTTATCAAAAAGAACAGACACAACACAGAATTTTAGGCCTAAAGGAAATATGAACATTTTGTAGATGAAACACATTAAACAACTGCTGAGAATCCTACTATTAAAGTTTTATAGGTTTACTTTTTCTTGAATAGATTTAACAAAGATTCATATTCAAAGCATTACAATTAAATTCCCCATTCCAGACTCATAGCAATAACTATTTAAGTGAGTAAAACATACTAACACAGGGTGGTAAAGCTAGGAGCTAGCATTTCCCCATTGTTCACTAATGTAGCTAGCTGCTAGCTAAGCCCCTGCCCAGGCAATGTCAACACTTGGTCAATAAACTTTACAAAATCATCATGAAACTCAGAAAATATTTAGTTATCAATGGTAGCTATCTCATAATTTGAAAGTGATGTTCTGGAACTTTTGTATAATTTCAACCAGTAGTTTTGAAAGTGGTGATCACAAGCCAAAACGGGCCCCCGTATTTTGTGTACTTCGTCATCCAATTGCCTACTACATCATCAATTTCATATAATATGTTAAGTATTTAAAACATTTCTGCAATTTCAAATGATATGTTACGAATCCAATTCGTACAATATGTTACGTATTTGTTGTACTTAAGATCCCGACTGCATCTTTAAGACTTTTTACAACAGGACAAATTAATAGACAGAAACATTGGGCTTGTTCGACATTGCAGCCGACAATGCAGTCGACTGCCGACTGACTGATCTACAAAGAACCTTGCATCATAAATAACTACTCATTATTATGTGTAGATCAGTCAGTCACAATTTACCCATGATACATTACAGTTTTGATCCTCTCGAACACAGCCATCATGACATTCTTTCAATATTGTCTGCACCAAAGACGATCAATTATATTGACAAGATAGTTGAGTGACCACTCTAGCAATGGAAATATATGTCTTCAAATATGGAAGGCAGGCAGGAGGAGGCAGAAGCATCCACCTGCAGGTTATGCACTCTGATGCCGCCTGGTCTGCGAATCGCAAAGCGCATGCGCCTCAGATTATATTTTTGTGTCTCAGTTGGTATATGTGCGCAACCTGAACTCGCAACGTGTTCCAGGGCATCAGTGTGCTACGCACATACAGTCAACCCTACGTACATAACAGTTATGCTTCCATCCATCTTTTGCCCCAACCTGGGCTCGAACCAACAATCATCTGAACACATCAACAACTGCCTCCCACTAAGCATTGTTACCTATCCACAAAAGCCACAGCCCTTGCAGAGCAAGGGAAACAACTACTTCAAGGTCTCATAGCGAGTGACGTCACCGATTGAAACGCTACTAGCACACACCACTAACTAGCTAGCCATTTCACACCGGTTACACTTACCCCCCTTTGACCTCTGTCTCCGCAGCCATCCCAGCAGCTGGGCAGAGCCCAAGTGAGTTATCCGTTAGCATCAATGTAAAAGTATACATATCATGTCACCTATTGAAATGCTTCTATCGCGCAACTTTAACTAGCTAGCCATTTCATACTGGTTACACTTTGAATATCAATCTTTGTTAAATATATTGAACAAAAATATTCTCGCAACATGTAATCATTTCAAAGATTTTACTGAGTTACAGTTCATATAAGGAAATCAGTCAATTGAAATAAATTCATTAGGCCCTAATCTATGGATTTTACATGACTGGGAATACAGATTTGTATCTGTTGGTCACAGATACCTTAAAAACAAGGTAGGGGTCTGGATCAGAAAACCAGTCAGTATCTGGTATCACCACCATTTGCCTCATGCACCGTGACACATTTCCTTCGCATTGAGTTGATCAGGCTGTTCATTGTGGCCTGTGGAATGTTGTCCCGCTCCTCTTCAATGGCTGTGCGAAGTTGCTGGATATTGACGGCAACTGGAACACGCTGTCATACACGTAGTTCCAGAGCATCCCAAACATGCTCAATGGGTGACATGTCTAGTGAGTATGCAGGCCATGGAAGAACTGGGACATTTTCAGCTTCCAGGAATTGTGTACAGATCCTTGCGACATGGGGCCGTGCATTATCATGCTGAAACATGAGGTGATGGCGGTGGATGAATGGCACGACAGTGGGACATCGAAAAAATGCTAATGTTTTCGTTGTCTGTAGCTTATGCCTGCCCATACCATAACCCCACCGCCACCATGGGGCACTCTGTTCACAACGTTGACATCAGGAAACCGCTCGCCCACTCAATGCCATATACGTTGTGCGGCCGGTTGGACGTACTACCAAATTCTCTAAAGCGATGTTGGAGGCGGCTTATGGTAGGGAAATGAACATTCAATTCTCTGGCCACAGCTCTGGTGGACATTCCTGCAGTCAGCATGCCAATTGCACACTCCCTCAAAACTTGAGACATCTGTGGCATTGTGTTGTTTGACCAAACTTCACATTTTAGAGTGGCCTTTTATTGTCTTCAGCACAAGGTGCACCTGTGTAATGATCATGCTGTTTAATTAGCTTCTTGATATGCCACACCTGTGAGGTGGATGGATTACCTTGGCAAAGGAGAAATGCTCACAAAGAGTGATGTAAACAAATTTGTGCACAACATTTGAGAGAAATATGCTTTTTGGCATATGTAACATTTCTGGGATCTTTTATTTCAGCTTATGAAACATGGGACCAACACTTTGCATGTTGCGTTTATATTTTCTCTCAGTGTATATTCAAGAAAAGTCCAACAGAAAAATGTCAATAGTACTAACTTAGTAGGATTGATTATTCGGCGATGTCCTCAACATCCTCAGCAATTTCTTTTCTGTGCTAGCTACATCTATTAAATTAAATAAAATATTCATATTTCCTTCAACATTCTTTGTTGTGTGCATATTATTTTGATAAGGCTTATTAATGCTTTATACAGTACCAGTCAATAGTTTGGACACACCTACTCATTGAAGGGTTTTTCCTTATTTTTACTATTTTCTACATTGTAGAATAATAGTGAAGACATCAAACTATAAAATAACACATATGGAATCATGTAGTAACCACAAAAGTGTTAAACAAATCAAAATACATTTTATATTCTTCAATGTAGCCACCCTTTGCCTTGATGGCAGCTTTGCACACTCTTGGCATTCTCTCAACCAGCTTCACCTGGAATTATTTTCCAACAGTCTTGAAGGAGTTCCCACATATGCTGAGCACTTGTTGGCTGCTTTTCCTTTACTCTGTGGTCCAACTCATCCCAAACCATCCCAATTGGGTTGAGGTCGGGTGATTGTGGAGGCCAGGTCATCTGATGCAGCACTCCAACACTCCCCTTCTTGGTCAAATAGCCCTTACACATCCTGGAGGTGTTTTGGGTCATTGTCCTGTTGAAAAACAAATGATAGTCCCACTAATCACAAACCAGATGGGATGGCGTATCGCTGCAGAATGCTATGGTAGCCTTGCTGGTTAAGTGTGCCTTGAATTCTAAATAAGTCACAGACAGTGTAACCAGCAATGCACCATCACACCTCCTCCTCCATGCTTCATGGTGGGAACCACACATGTGGAGATCATCCGTTCACCTATCTGCATCTCACAAAGACATGGAAGTTGGAACCAAAAATCTCAAATTTGGACTCATCAGATTAAAGGACAGATTTCCACCAGTCTAATGTCCATTCCTCGTGTTTCTTGGCCCAAGCAAGTCTCTTCTTCGTATTGGTATCCTTTAGTAGTGTTTTTTTTTTGCAGCAATTTGACCATGAAGGCCTGTTTCACGCAGTCTCCTCTGAATAGTTGAGATGTGTCTGTTTCTTGAACATTTATTTGGGCAGCTATTTCTGAGGCTGGTAACTGTAATGAACTTATCCTCTTATCCTCTTTTTTTTCTTGTGACGGTCTTCATGAGAGCCAGCTTCATCATAGCGCTTGATGGTTTTTGCAACTGCACTTGAAACTTTCAAGGTTTTTGAAATGTTCCGGATTGACTGACCTTCATGTCTTAAAGTAATGATGTCGTTTCTCTTTGCTTATTTGAGCTGTTCTTGCCATAATATGGACTTGGTCTTTTACCAAATAGGGCTATCTTCTGTATCCCTCCCCTGCCTTGTCACAACACAACTGATTGGCTCAAATGCATCAAGAAGGAAATAAATTCCACAAATTAACTTTGAACAAGGCACACCTGTTAATTGAAATTCATTCCAGGCGACTACCTCATGAAGCTGGTTGAGAGAATGCCAAGAGTGTGCAAAGCTGTCATCAAGGCAAAGGGTGGCTACTTTGAAGAATCTCAAATATAAAATATATTTTGATTTGTTTAACACTTTTTTGGTTACTACATGATTCCATATGTGTTATTTCATAGTGTTGATGTCTTCACTATTATTCTACAATGTAGAACATAGTAAAAATTAAGAAAAACCTCCTCGAATTAGTAGGTGTGTCCAAATGTTTATATATACATATGAAGTCGGAAGTTTACATACACTTAGGTCATTAAAACTCGTTTTTAAACCACTCCACAAATTTCTTGTTAACAAACTATGGTTTTGGCAAGTCGATTAGGACATCTAATTTGTGCATGACACAAGTAATTTTTTACAAACAGATTATTTCACTTATAATTCACTGTATCACAATTCCAGTGGGTCAGAAGTTTACATACACTAAGTTGACTGTGTCTTTAAACAGCTTGGAAAATTTCAGAAATGATGTCATGGCTTTAGAAGCTTCTGATAGGCTAATTGACATAATTTGAGTCAATTGGAAGTGTACCTGTGGATGTATTTCAAGGCCTACCTTCGAACTCAGTGCCTCTTTGCTTGACATCATGGGAAAATCAAAAGAAATCAGCCAAGACCTCAGAAAACAAATTGTAAACCTCCACAAGTCTGGTTCATCCTTGGGAGCAATTTCCAAACGGCTGAAGGTACCACGTTCATCTGTACAAACAATAGTATGCCAGTATAAACACCATGGGACCATGCAGCCGTCATACCGCTCAGGAAGGAGATGCGTTCTGTCTCCTAGAAATGAACGTACTTTGGTGCGAAAAGTGTAAATCAATCCCAGAACAACAGCAAAGGACCTTGTGAAGATGCTGAAGAAAACAGGTACAAAAGTATCTATATCCTCAGTAAAATGAGTCCTATATCGACATAACCTGAAAGGCCGCTCAGCAAGGAAGATGCCACTGCTCCAAAACCACCATAAAAAAGCCAGACTACGGTTTGCAACTGCACATGGGGACAAAGATCGTAGTTTTTGGAGAAATGTCCTCTGGTCTGATGAAACAAAAATAGAACTGTTTGGCCATAATGACCATCATTATGTTTGGAGGAAAAAGGGGGTGGCTTGCAAGCCGAAGAACACTATCCCAACTGTGAAGCACGGGGGTGGCAGCATCATGTTGTGGTAGCAAAGCACCCGCTTTGCTGCAGGAGGGACTGGTGCACTTCACAAAATAGATGGCATCATGAGAAAGGAAAATTATGTGGATATATTGAACCAACATCTCAAGACATCAGTCAGGAAGTTAGAGCTTGGTTTCAAATGGGTCTTCCAAATGGACAATGACCTCAAGCATACTTCCAAAGTTGTGGCAAAATGGCTTAAGGACAACAAAGTTAAGGTATTGGAGTGGCCATCACAAAGCCCTGACCTCAATCCTATAGAACATTTTTGGGCAGAACTGAAAAAGCGAATGCCAGCAAGGAGGCCTACAAACCTGACTCAGTTACACCAGCTCTGTCAGGAGGAATGGGCCAAAATTCACCCAACTTATTGTGGGAAGCTTGTGGAAGGCTACCTGAAACGTTTGACCCAAGTTAAACAATTTAAAGGGCAATGCTACCAAATACTAATTGAGTGTATGTAAACTTCTGACCCACTGGGAATGTAATGAAATAAATAAAATCTGAAATAAATCATTCTCTCTGCTATGACATTTCACATTGTTAAAATAAAGTGGTGATCCTATCTGACCTAAGACAGGGAATTTTTACTATGATCAAATGAAAACTGAGTTTAAATGTATTTGGCTAAGGTGTATGTAAACTTCCGACTTGATGCAGACAAAATGATGCAACATTGATGGAAGGTACAATCTATCTGCAATATCAATATCAATACCCCCCCCCCTAAAAAAAATAAGGCCGACAAGGTTTCAGATGGCACTCTATCCCCGATCTTCAAGTGAAAGTGGCGTATTTTTTAGTTTGATGCAGAGATAGAGCAGTGTTAGGGTGAGGAATGGGGCTAGACCTGCACCGACCTCTATGGTGCGTAAAGTATGCAATGTCTCCTGTCACTCCCAACTTCGGTAGGACTATCAGGACAATCTACCTTTCCAATGAGTTCTTGCATTAGAAAGCAAAATAGAAACCACCTAAACTAAATGCAGAACTGTTTGGACAGCCAAACAGTCGGCAGTCAGTTCGTCTACAGTATTTCCAGTAAATCTGCTTAAGGGATTTCGCTGACATCCTCTGTTCTCTGGTTGACATAACGGTCTGTTATATGACTGTCTGTTATGTATAGCTGCAATTGCTGCCCGTCTGTATCTGCTCTCAGCCACCATTTCCAGCGTCTGCCTGAGGTTTGTGTGTTGTTCCCCCAGGGCTGGTGGCGGTACTGCTGACGGTACTCCAGTGGGCAGGGCGAGGCCTCCCTTCTCCTGTCAGGCCCATCTGTGACCCCCGCGTTCTGGACCGCTTCATCATGGAGGCCCGCGACACAGAGACCGCTCTGGTGAGACACTGACTGACTGGGCCTAACCACCACTAGATGGACCTGGGCAACTTTTACATGTCTGAAAAATGTCACATTAGAAGTGAAATGGATGAGGATATTATTACAGTGTATTATGTACAGAGACAATTCATCTTCATTTGTGTGTCTGATCTTGCTCTAACTGTCAATCTGTCTTGCCGTCTTTCCCTCACACAGCGAGGTTGCAAGGCAGGGTGTGGCGTGACAGGCACCTTCGTGGTTCCACTGACCAACGTTGACTTTGTGGTATTGGAGACAAAGGATGTGAGTACCTGTCTATCAGTTCAATACCTACTGTACATGAATAGCATAAGCCAGGGCCATATAGTATAGAGAGAAGCGTTTGGCCCATTTCTTCTGGTTTCTCTACACTGAGTGTACAAAACATTAAGAACACCTTCCTAATAAGAGCTGCAACTCCTTTTGCAGAACAACCTCAATTTGTCATGGCTTGGACTCTACAAGGTGTCGAAAGTGTTTCACAGGGATGCTGGCCCATGTTGACTCCAATGCTTCCCACAGTTGTGTCAAGTTGGCTGGATCTCTTTTGGGTGGTGGACCATTCTTGATACACACGGTAAACTGTTGAATGTGGAAAAACCCAGTTCTTGACACACTCAAATCTTCAATCTGCCCATACCGTAACCCCACCGTCATCACTATGGGACCCGGTTCACGTTGACATCAGAAAACCGCTCGCACACACACATTGTCTACGGTTCAATCTTCACCCTCTGAATGGCACACATACACAATCCATGTCTCAATTGTCTCAAGGCTTAAAATCCTTCTTTAACCTGTCTCCCCCCTTCATCTGAAATCAATAAGGCTTTCACCTGGTCAGTCTGTCATGGAAAGAGCCTGGTCAGTCTGTCATGGAAAGAGCTCTGGTTCAGACAGATCTGTGTTGGTGACTGCATCTGTGTGTCCTGTATTAACTATTTTTAGGGGGTAGATCAGCTTTAATATTGCAGATAGATTGTGGCTTCTATCAATGTAATTGTCTGCATCATTTCCAATCCTCCATATAGTATTGTCATATATATATATACAGTACCAGTCAAAAGTTGTCATTATTTTTACTATTTTACTATTTTCTACATTGTAGAATAATAGTGAAGACATCAAAACTTTTGGAATCATGTCCAAGTCAATCACACTTCTGTGAAATCAAACTGTCCACTTAGGAAGCAACACTGATTGACAATAAATTTCACATGCTGTTGTGCAAATGGAATAGACAACAGGTGGAAATTATAGGCAATTAGCAAGACACCCCCAATAAAGGAGTGGTTCTGCAGGTGGGGACCACAGACCACTTCTCAGTTCCTATGCTTCCTGGCTGATGTTTTGGTCACTTTTGAATGCTGGCGGTGCTTTCACTCTAGTGATAGCATGAGACGGAGTCTACAACCCACACAAGTGGCTCAGGTAGTGCAGCTCATCCAGGATGGCACATCAATGCGAGCTGTGGCAAGAAGGTTTGCTGTGTCTGTCAGCGTAGTGTCCAGAGCATGGAGGCGCTACCAGGAGACAGGCCAGTACATCAGGAGACGTGGAGGAGGCCGTAGGAGGGCAACAACCCAGCAGCAGGACCGCTACCTCCGCCTTTGTGCAAGGAGGAGCAGGAGAAGCACTGCCAGAGCCCTGCAAAATGACCTCCTGTATGTGTCTGCTCAAACGGTCAGAAACAGACTCCATGAGGGTGGTATAATGACCCGACGTCCACAGGTGGGGGTTGTGCTTACAGCCCAACACCGTGCAGGACGTTTGGCATTTGCCAGAGAACACCAAGATTGGCAAATTCGCCACTGGCGCCCTGTGCTTTTCACAGATGAAAGCAGGTTCACACTGAGCACGTGACAGACGTGACAGAGTCTGGAGACGCCGTGGAGAACGTTCTGCTGCCTGCAACATCCTCCAGCATGACCGGTTTGGTGGTGGGTCAGTCATGGTGTGGGGTGGCATTTCTTTGGGGGGCCGCACAGCCCTCCATGTGCTCGCCAGAGGTAGCCTGACTGCCATTAGGTACCGAGATGAGATCCTCAGACCCCTTGTGAGACCATATGCTGGTGCGGTTGGCCCTGGGTTCCTCCTAATGCAAGACAATGCTAGACCTCATGTGGCTGGAGTGTGTCAGCAGTTCCTGCAAGAGGAAGGCATTGATGCTATGGACTGGCCCGCCCGTTCCCCAGACCTGAATCCAATTGAGCACATATGGGACTTCATGTCTCGCTCCATCCACCAACGCCACGTTGCACCACAGACTGTCCAGGAGTTGGCGGATGCTTTAGTCCAGGTCTGGGAGGAGATTCCTCAGGAGACCATCCGCCACCTCATCAGGAGCATGCCCAGGCGTTGTAGGGAGGTCATACAGGCACGTGGAGGCCACACACACTACTGAGCCTCATTTTGACTTGTTTTAAGGACATTACATCAAAGTTGGATCAGCCTGTAGTGTGGTTTTCCACTTTAATTTTGAGTGTGACTCCAAATCCAGACCTCCATGGTTTGATAAATTGGATTTCCATTGATTATTTTTGTGTGATTTTGTTGTCAGCACATTCAACTATGTAAAGAAAAAAGTATTTAATAAGATTATTTCTTTCATTCAGATCTCGGATGTGTTGTTTAAGTGTTCCCTTTATTTTTTTGAGCAGTATATATTTAAAAAAATATATATATATTTTTTTCCTTTATTATTTTCCCTTAACCCTAACACCCTATCCCCTAATTGGAGTAAACTAATGAACAACAACACTTAGGCTTCTACTTCCAGCTTATACATACTATATACATTTTACGGACACAATGTATTTTACAACAGTTATCAATTTTTCAAAATTTTTTTATCCTTCAGCTACCCTCAAACCCTCACGTCTATCTCTTAACACCATCCAGTTCTATTTGCCGTATATTTTTTAACTGTGCTGTGATTTTTCACAAACGTTCTGAAACTTTCTATTCTCATAGTTTTACAGATTGTAAATGAAAGATACAATTTTTTGCTAAAAGTATTGTTATATTATTGATCGATTGACTATGACTTTTCAAATCACCCAGCAGTGCTATTCGCAGAGTTAACTCCAGGTAAATGTGGCAATTCTTCAGCCATTTCTGAATCTGCGACCAAAAACAAGCTACATATGGACAGTACCAAAACAAATGATTCAATGATTCTGTCTCTTCGCAGCAAAATCTGCAGAGCTGGGATGGTTGTAGCCCCCATATTGCAAGAAATGTGTATAATAATTTAAATTGAAAAACTCAAAGTTTTGAATCCGGTGTCATTTTGTGTATCAGTTCATAAACCACGTGCCATGGAATCAGTACATTGAAAATCTCTTCACAACTATTTCTAAATCTGTATAGCACAGCTGTCAATTCTTTCGTTTTGTTTTAGCGTATGTGTTTATGTAATGTGTAATTTGTGTGTGTATTCCCAGACTGAGGAGCAGGCTCTGGAGGTCCAGTCGGGGCTGTCTCTGTTTGGCCAGGCCCTGGGTGCTGTGCGGGAGTCAGTGAGCCGTGCTGCCGTGCAGAGCCTCATCGACAACAACAAGAGCAACATCCACAGCCTGGGCCAGGTGCTGCGCAGCCTCCACATCAAGGTGACTCACTGAGGACTGTGGGTGTCTCGTCTACAGCATGACCAGTGGATGGGACTGTGGGTGTCTCGTCTACAGCATGACCAGTGGATGGGACTGTGGGTGTCTCGTCTACAGCATGACCAGTGGATGGGACTGTGGGTGTCTCGTCTACAGCATGACCAGTGGATGGGACTGTGGGTGTCTCGTCTACAGCATGACCAGTGGATGGGACTGTGGGTGTCTCGTCTACAGCATGACCAGTGGATGGGACTGTGGGTGTCTCGTCTACAGCATGACCAGTGGATGGGACTGTGGGTGTCTCGTCTACAGCATGACCAGTGGATGGGACTGTGGGTGTCTCGTCTACAGCATGACCAGTGGATGGGACTGTGGGTGTCTCGTCTACAGCATGACCAGTGGATGGGACTGTGGGTGTCTCGTCTACAGCATGACCAGTGGATGGGACTGTGGGTGTCTCGTCTACAGCATGACCAGTGGATGGGACTGTGGGTGTCTCGTCTACAGCATGAATAGGGGTTCCGTGTGGCTCAGTTGGTAAAGCATGGTGCTTGTAATGCCAGGGTTGTGGTTTCGATCCCCATTGGGGACCAGTATAGAAAAAGTATGCACTCGCTGCTGTAAGAGTGTTTCCTGAAATGTAAGCAGTTTGTTACGTAAGACCAGGAAATGTTCCTGGTCTGATTAACTGACCAGGGAAAAACTCCTGTCTCTTTTTATTGGATGTGTCTCAGTGTGCACATACTGTTCCTCCACAGCAGAGAGCCTAGTTATGGAAAGGGATCTTTCCATAACTTGTGGCTTCTATTTGGCTGCATACCGTTTGGCATGGATTAGCGGGGCGGGAAGAAAACCTGGAATAGAACAGATGAGTGGTGCTTTCTTTTTATGGTTTGTATGTTAACCCTTGTTCTTCCTGTCATCTATTGAACAGGACCTGTCCCTCTCTCCAGTGCCAGCAGGAGGTGACTCAGCGACCAGGAAGGTGTCGTCCCTATCCGAGCTGTTCCGTGTCCATACCAACTTCCTACGAGGGAAGGTTCGCCTGCTGCTCACCAACGCACCTGCCTGTCAACAGAACAGCACGTGATTGGCGCTTTCCCTGAAGGCAGTGGCTGTGATTGGACCGTTGTTTAGAGAGAGGATGAGGTCATTGGACTTCTGCTGAAATCTCTGAATGGACTTCCAAGTATGGAATGTGTAGACAAGGTGATTGTTGACTGGATAAAAACTGGTGGGAAAGTCAGTTGATGTGGGTGGTGCTGATGAGAAACCATGAACGAGTGAGAGAAAAAAACATCACTTCTACAACTCATTGACCTCATCGGTTCCTAGTACTACCTGTCAGTACCACAATGAGCTCTGATGCATGCAGCGGGAATAAGCTACAGACAGTACCCGCTGGGCACAGACGTCAATTCAATGTCTATTCCACGTTGGTTCAACCTAATTTCATTGAAATGACTTGGAAACAATGTTGATTCAACCAGTTTGTGCCCAGTGGGTACAGATCATATATAATGTCCTAAATCCAAAGATTCGATTTTTCGTTTTATTTATACATTGTCTTAGTATAACTTTTGTGTTATAAATCTCTATTTTCATACTCGAGTGTGTCCTTTGAAGTCTTTGAACCATATTTTATGATTGACGCTCAGGTTTCACATACCGTAGTCAAGTGTTTGTGTGTTCATGTAATATGCTTGTCAGTACTGTTATAATTCAGACAATGTATTGGTCACTTCTCACTGTGTGCTCTCTGCACTCGGACTGTCTGTGTGGCCCTCCCTCCGACTTACCCTGTCTTTGGGGTCAGAGTAGACATTGTAATTTCACCACCAGGCATCACGAACAGCTCTCCGGCCTAGCAAGCAGAGCACAGAGTCTGAGAATGAGATCAGTTCCTAGTGGAGAGCGTTCTGGACTCTGCTGCCCTCTGCTGGATAGACCTCTGCATCGCTGCCCTACTTATTACCCGGTTATACAAAGAACAGAACCGGCTATGGCTCTAAAAATACATCATGAAATCATCTCACATGTGTATATAGACCTAGTCATTTTCAGCAAAAACGAATCAAAAGAACACCACTAATGTCAACATGGGTAATCATGAATCAGATTAGCAACCACTCACAGATTAGCGATGATAAATCATTGGGTATTGTGTGTTAATAGAAAATAGGGAGGAAAATATGATAATTTGTTTAAGGATATCTTTTTAATGTTCTCCAGTTCAGACACACAACATACAGTGTGTCATCAGCCTCTATATGAAATATTAACGTCCTTCTTTAAACCCGTTCGTTATGCTTCCTTACAGTGTCTCAATCCTCCAGTAGGTTACGGATTCCAGATGAAATGAAAACAGACACAAACAGGCAACCCAGCGCGATCATTGGAAAAGTAGAGATTTGCATCTTTGCAATGTTTTTTTGTTTGTAACATTGAGCCAACGCCAGACTTTAGTGTCACCGTGTAAACAGGTGAGAGTGTGCTTCCAGTCTGTTGGCTGTCATCCCCGGTTTCCAAATTTCAGTCATATTTTTTTAAATAGAAAAATACTGCCTTTTTTTTTTTTTTGGAAACATGGGCATCTCAAATGGACAGCAAACAGGTGAGCTGATATTCCAGAAAATGACTTAAACAGTGTGCATGGCAGACATAATAGTAAAGGATAGCAAAGCAACCACAACCATCAGAGTCTGAAACAAGACTAAAGAGTACCGAGGTGTTGACAACATAATGTACCTGTTAAGCTATTCGGTAATACTATGTCACTTCTCAGGACAGAGAGTGTCACTAACAATTACCAACAGCACCACCATCAATATTCAAATTCCCTTGTTTTGTAGGTTTGGGTTGAGCACAGTTTCACACCATGCCTATCTCTACCATTATCACTGCCTATCTCTACCATTATCACTGCCTTCCTCTACCATTATCACTGCCTTCCTCTACCATTATCACTGCCTTCCTCTACCATTATCACTGCCTTCCTCTACCATTATCACTGCCTTCCTCTACCATTATCACTGCCTTCCTCTACCATTATCACTGCCTTCCTCTACCACTATCACTGCCTTCCTCTACCACTATCACTGCCTTCCTCTACCATTATCACTGCCTTCCTCTACCATTATCACTGCCTTCCTCTACCATTATCACTGCCTTCCTCTACCATTATCACTGCCTTCCTCTACCATTATCACTGCCTTCCTCTACCATTATCACTGCCTTCCTCTACCATTATCACTGCCTTCCTCTACCATTATCACTGCCTTCCTCTACCATTATCACTGCCTTCCTCTACCACTATCACTGCCTTCCTCTACCATTATCACTGCCTTCCTCTACCATTATCACTGCCTTCCTCTACCACTATCACTGCCTTCCTCTACCATTATCACTGCCTTCCTCTACCACTATCACTGCCTTCCTCTACTATTATCACTGCCTTTCTTTCCTTCAGTCTCTCCCTATCACTCTCCCCTTTTCTTTCTCCCCGTATCCATATTCTCTCTCTAAATCTGCTCTCTATGCAGCTCTTACCATTGGCCACCTAACAGATGCAAAAGAACTCATCTTAAATGAATTGTCATTCCAGACAAAAGCTGTCTTCGTGATTGATGTGGCAGTTGACAAAATGTGCAAGTAATGCCGACCTCCCCCAGGACCCCACCCACATCCAGTATATTCCTTCTACCCTAGAGAAACCTGAGCCATATCCCTGTCCCTACTGCTATTTATGTTGAACTCAACCATGCTATGATTTTAGATGTAGTTTTCATTCACAGATCATTCATGTATGTTAATAACTGTCTATATGTGCCCATAACTTGTTGCACTTTGATCTTGAAAATCTAAGATATGAAAGAAAATCAAACAACAAGAGCTCAAATCAGCCGTCTGAACTTGCACCTGTTGTCACAAAGGAAAGATTTGGCCCTTCATTCATAAACCAAACCATAAACATAATATTTACAAATAACAGTTTGTTCTCTTACACTTTAAAAAAAAATGTACAGTTTGTTTTTCATGTGTGTTTTGTTTTTTTTCTGAGTCCTGGTTCTCTGTCCAGTCCCCTGTGATGGACCCCAGTCTATAACCCCGGAGTGTGATCATCCTCATCCCAAAACAAGACAGGAAACAAAACAGGAAAAACATCCCGCTAGGTTTGTTGTTTGTGTTATATGTGAGTAATGTTTATCAAATGTTTTTCTACTCAAGTTTCAGAATGCATCCTCTGTGCATCGGCGACATGTAAGGTTCCTGCTGAAGATTCGTCTCTCCATTGTTGTTTTCAATGTCAATGTTTTCCTAACGTTGTCTCAACTTCGGTAACAGTTTTTTTTCTCATGAATGTCCAGAGTTTGTCGTGTCCCTGTGTTCAGTTGTGCAGTTGAAAGATCTGAAACGTGCGTACAAGGTTTTTTAACCTTTGACCTACCTCAGTCTGAGCCCCCTTCATACCCCCTGCCCCTCAACAACAGAGAGAATCTCAGAACAACAGAAGAGATGAAAAGACTGACATATCCAGTATCCAGAAACCTGTAGCACGCAGCTAAAAGCCCACTGGGGAGAGGATAAGAGTGCTTAAAACTAAGATAATTGTTCAAAGACAACCCTCATTTCCAGGAAAATATTTAGAATTATATCAATTTTTACCATTGAGGCAATTCACGTGAAATATGACATTTTCACGATTGAAAAACTAGTATTAGCCTATCGTGGATAAACACTGCAAGCTGACGGAGTGGTAAAGTCCAACAATATTTTTTACAGAGGAATGATCAAAGACAATCTTCAGTTGAGACGGTAACGCGATGACCGTGCAACACTTCACAGCTGAAGTAATGAGAGAAAGAGTGAACTAAAAAGAGAGGGGGGGTAGACGGGGCTTCAAACAGTCTCTCAGGGCGGCAGGTGCTTGTGGCACAGCCTCAGTGATAAAAAATGAAAAACTAAAGGACATATTTGTTCTCCTTGTTCTAATCATAGTCAATATTCATCCCCTGATACCTCTTTTGAAGTATCTACAGAATAGAACATAGTTTTCTTCATGAAGTGCACAAAGTTCAGCCTATATAAAAAACAAAAAGAAATTACTTTTCAAGAAGAAAAGAAAACAACAATAAGAAAACAAGGCCAAACATAAAAATAAACAAGCTTTCCACTCCGATGTCCGTGCTCCGTTTAGAAAAAAAAAATCATGCAAAAGATCCCAGACAGCAAACCAGTTATGAATCTTAATATTCTCTTTATATTTTTACAAGGATATATTCAGTCTCTTCCCCCTTGAGTAACGCCCAGCCACAGTGCAACACTGAATGCAAGAAAAACAAAACAAAGTGCGATAGATCAAAAAGAAAGATGAAACATTTGGCACTTTTTTTGATGGTAATTCCTTGTGTAAGATCAAGTCAGGATGGACCTCTCCTGGTGGTCCATTGGACCCTCATTGAGAGAGGAACGTTATCACAGTTCTTGGCACCAAGAATGCTGGTAAAAACGAGATATCAGAATATCACTTTTTTTCATTCATATCCTTACAATTTATCAATAATACATAATTTACATTTATGTGTTTGTATAAAAGACTCCAAAGAGGAAAAAAGGAGTCATGAAGTGGTTTATTTGAGAGAGAAAGGAGGATGAAAATGAGACTGGGAGGATTGCGTGAACGTTGCGATCAAGAGCTACAGGAACAGACGGGAAGAGAAAGTGAGTGGGAGGCAGAGAAGAGAAGCAGTAATATGGGTTGAGAGTGAGAGAGGAAGAGAGCGAAACACCCAGATTGTACAGACATATGAACAGGTTGGAGGATGTGTGATAGAGATGTGTTAGTTGTAATGATGGGTCTTTGTCCCAGCAGTCCACAGCCTGAGTTAGACTGAGCCATGTGTCCCAACGGTAGGGGGCGACAGCACAGCCTCATGGGGAGATCGACAGAGAACAGAACAACAGAGAGAAAAAAAGAAAAAAGCAACACAGAAAAAGCTGGAGGATAATCCCAGTGAGAGAGAGAAAGAACAGGAGGGGATCCATCTGTGGTGTTTGTTTGTATCTCTGCTGAACCAGAGGTTGTGCCTGGTCCTATACGCGGGTGGTGGAGTGTTGGTGTGGCAGGGCGTTGTTGCTGTGGCCAGGGGTGGGGGTGGTGGAGGGGGCCGGGGCGGGGGGGTAGGTGTTGAAGGGGTGGAGGGGCTGCATGCCGCTGATGGTGCTTGGGATCATGGTAATGGTGTTGGCCGTCATCAGCGGCACGTCCTCTGGTGCCCGCCGCAGGGCCAGCGTGTAGTCTGGTGGGCCCACCTGCGCCCGTAGAGGCTCCAGGTCGCCGTGGAGACCGCGGGAAGGGAGGGGCGTGCCGATGCCGTGCTCCATCTCCACCCTCTGCTGCTTCATCTGCAGGGACATGAGCTCCTCCTCCTGGCTCAGCGCCAGGTCGTTGTGGGACGGGGCGCCCACCACTCCCATGCCCATGGTGGTGCCCATGCCACGCTGGGGGGACAAGCGGCGGTGGCGTCTCTGCAGCAGCTCGTGGCGTTTGTCCCGCTTGTAGTAGAGGGCTGCAAAGGCCAGCACGTTGAGGAAGAGCAGCGAGGCGCCCACCGCAACTGTCACACTCAGCTCCGTGGAGTAGTCCCTTATCTCGTCGGGGAACGGGTTGCGGCGGGGCGGCTCAGAGGGGTCTGGCTCGGGTTCGGGTGGGTTGGTGGAGATGACGGGTTGGCGGGTGGAGCGTGTCCCTGGGGGACCAGGTCGGTGGACGCGGGGACCTCCTCCTCCTCCAGGCGGCAGGCGGGTGGTGATGGGGTAGAGGTCATCATGTATGGAGTGCAGGTGAGGCACCAGCTCCAACCAGAAGGCCACTTTGTTGGCCCGGTAGTTGTCCCTGACGCGGGGCTTCAGGCCGATGTGGAGGTACTGCTTGTCCTTGGAGCTGAACTTGGTCCAGATTACCTCCTCAAAGCGGTTGGGCTTGGTGTGGATGAACTTAGTGTCCTGGGGTACAGGCAGGTTGGGATCCCTTATGGGAGGGAGTGAGAGAAAGAGAGAGAGAGACAAAAAGATTATCACAAGTATTGAGCATGTACTGTATGCATCTGATAAAGCATGTTTATAATTTGAAGTCTTAGTGCTGTGTCTAGGTCCTGTCTAAGTCCAGTACTGACCCGGTCTTGGCAAAGTTGGTCCAGTACGTCATGACCACAGCGCTGAGCATGACGTCGTTCTTGGAGAAGTTACAGGGGAACAGGTCGGTGGCTCCCACCATGGGGACCCCAAACACGTAGGGCAGCTCATCCCCGTGGGCCGCGTCCGCCCACTCTGGCCGGGCCTCCGTCTGGCAGTGGTGGTGGAAGGTGTAGAAGTAGACAGGAGAATGGAACTCAGCATGCAGCTTGGCTGTGGCCACCGCTGGCGCCACCCACTGGTGATCTGTGAACAGTGCCAGCAGGGTCTTCCTCCTCATGTCTCCGTTGTCCCTGTCGGCCCAGTCTGTGTACATGAACTTTATGGTCTCCCTCAGGATGTCCTTACCTGGAGACAGAGACAGACCGAGAGCAATAGAAAGAGCAAGCAAAAGAGATTAGAGAGAGACACAGAACGAGGGGGGAGAAAGAGACAGAGGGAGAAAGGGGGGAGAAACAGAGCGAGAGAGGCGAGAGACAGGGAGAGGGGGGAGATACAGAGAGAGAGGGGGGGAGGGGGGAGAGGGGAGGAGAGACAGAGAGAGAGGAGAGAGAGAGGGGGGAGAGAGACAGAGGGGAGAGAGACACAGAGAGAGAGACAGAGAGAGAGACACAGAGAGAGAGGAGAGAGAGATAGATAAGGGGGAGACAGAGGGGAGAGAAAGAGAGAGGGGGATAGAAAGAGAGCAACAAGAGACGGGGAGGAGATGGGAGAGAGAGAGACCTTGAATAGCCAGCAATGACATACTAAACCATAGCAAAATAAAATATATATCTATTCTTAACACACATGGGTAACTGGAGCATTACTTCTGCTCCTGTGGGGGTGTCTAACATGCAGTGGTGTAAAGTACTACAGTAAAAATACTTCAAAGTACTACTTAAGTAGTTTTTTGGGGCATCTGTACTTTACTTTTTCTATTTTTGCCAAATTGTACTTTTACTTCACTACATTCCTAAAGAAAATAATGTATTTTTTACTCCATACATTTTCCCTGACACCCAAAAGTACTCGTTACATTCTGACAGGAAAATGGTAGAATTCACACACTTATCAAGAGAACATCCCTGGTCATCCCTACTGCCTCCAATCTGGCGGACTCACTAAACACAAATGCTTAGTTTGAAAATGATGTCTGAGCGTTTGAGTGTGCCCCTGGCTATCCGTCAGAAAATTGTGCTGTCTGGTTTGCTTAATATAAGGATTTTGAAATGGTTTGTACTTTAACTTTAATTTTTGATGCTTAACTATATTTTAGCAAATGCATTTACTTTTGATACTTAAGTACATTTAAAACCAAATACTTTTACTCAAGTAGTATTTTACTGGGTGACTTTCACTTCTACTTGAATCATTTTCTATTAAGGTATCTTTACTTTTACTCAAGTATGACTATTGAGTATTGTTTCCACAACTACTATCATGTTTGTGTGTATGAGGACATTTAGAACAAACTCTCACCCTCAGGGTATCCATACAGGTTGTCCACAAAGTTGGAGATGGTGTAGTCGAAGGAAGCTGCAGAGATTCCATCATCCCCCTCACTGTCGTCCACAAACTTCAGCCCTTCTCCCTGGTTCACCCCTAGCAGGATGTCATAGTTCAGGAACTCCCCCTGGTGGCAACACACACACATAGCATCACAGAACATGGAGGAAGAAAAAGACACTGCTATAGCAACAGTAATTGCATTAACATAAGAGACTGTGAGGAATCCAGATATTTGTATTTTTTAATGGTGACTGGAGCCAGAGGCTGAGTCTGACCTGTTGCATGAGAATCTCGGGGTCATCGGGAACCACGTCTCCATCCACCACAGGGCCGAATGCGATGTGATACCTGGCCGGCTGGATGTCCTGGTCCACCAGCTCCCTGAAGCTCTTCCTCCTCAGACACTCCACCAGGTCGCCTGTGTCCCCGTAGCTGCAGCCTACCTTCTTAGCCAGGATCTTGGTGTACATAAGGGGCCGGTAGTTGACCGACCAGCTGGAGATGGCTGAGCCGCTCTGGGCTATGGCCCTCTGGAACAGCCCTGGGGGCCACAAGAGGGTCAGAGGACTTAGTGTAGTGTAGAATGTGTAGATCCCTGAGTGTAGAACATACAGTGCATTCGGAAAGTATTCAGATCCCTTCACTTTTTCCACATTTTGTTACGTTACAGCCTTATTCCAAAATGGATTAAATAGTTTCCCCCCCTCAATCTACACACAATAACCCATAATGACAAAGCAAAAACATGTTTCGAAATGTTTGTAAATCTATATAAAAATAATAATGAAGTATAACATTTACATAAGTATTCAGACCCTTTGATCAGTACTTTGTTGAAGCACCTTTGGCAGCGATTACAGCCTCAAGTCTTCTTATGTATGACGCTACAAGCTTGGCACATCTGTAATTGGGGAGTTTCTCCTATTCTTCTCTGCAGATCCTCTCAAGCTCTGTCAGGTTGGATGGGGAGCGTCGTGGCACAGCTATTTTGAGGTTTTTCCAGAGACGTTCGATCGGGTGCAAGTCCGGGCTCTGGCTGGGCCGCTCAAGGACATTCATGGACTCAGGGCACTCCTGCCTTGTCTTGGTTGTGTGCTTAGGGTCGTTGTTCTGTTGGAAGGTGAACCTTCACCCCAGTCTGAGGTCCTGAGCGCTCTGGAGCAGGTTTTCATTAAGGATCTCTCTGTACTTTTCTGCGTTCCTCTTTCCCTCGATCCTGACTAGTCTCCCAGTCCCTGCCGCTGGAAAAACATCCCCACAGCATGATGTTGCCACCACCATGCTTCACCGTAGGGATGGTATTGGCCAGGTGATGAGCAGTGCCTGGTTTCCACCAGATGTGACGCTTAGCATTCAGGGCAAAGAGTGCAATCTTGGTTTTCATGGTCTGAGAGTCCTTTAGGAGCCTTTTGGCAAACTCCAAGAGTGCTGTCATGTGCCTTTTACTGAGGAGTGGCTTCCGTCTGGCCACTCTTCTATAAAGGCCTGATTGGTGGAGTGCTGCAGAGATGGTTGTCCTTCTGAAAGGTTGTCCCATCTCCACAGAGGAACTCTGGAGCTCTGTCACCTCCCTGACCAGGGCCCTTCTCCCCAGATTGCTCAGTTTGGCCGGGCGGCCAGCTCTAGGAAGAGTCTTGGTGGTTCCAAACGTCTTCAATTTAAGAATGACAGAGGCCACCGTGTTCTTAGGGACCTTCAATGCTGAAGAAATTTTTTGGTTCCCCTCCCCAGATCTGTGCCTCGACACAATCCTGTCTCAGAGCTTCACGGCCACGGCTTGCTTTTTGCTCTGACATACACTGTCAACAGTGGGACCTTATATAGACAGGTGTGTGCCTTTCCAAATCATGTCCAATCAAGTTTTAAGAAACATCTCAAGGATGATCGATGGAAACAGGATGCACCTGAGCTCAATTTTGAGTCTCATAGTAAAGGGTCTGAATACTTATGTCAATAAGGTATTTCTGTTTTTTTATTTTTAATACATTTACAAAAAAAATAAAAATGTTTTGCTTTGTTATTATGCTGTATTGTGCGTAGATTGATGCAATTTTTTTATTTATTTAATCAATTTTAGAATAAGGCTGTAACGTAAAAAAAATGTGGAAAAAGAGAAAGCATTCACTCTTTCCATTATCCCTCTGACTCAGTCACTAGCTGTTCACGAGGCCTTTAAGGCGGTACAGAGTGAGTGCTTTAAACGAAGCGTCAGAGGAGGAGCCGCCGACGTGGCACCGTGAAGCATTACATGTGGAGGGAGCACTGTTCCAGGTACACCACCTCTCTCCAAAGCCCCACTAAATCATTGTAAACATTAGGCTTGGCAAATCCGCTGATTTCCTCACTTCACATACGGAGGCAGCGACAAGAAAATGGCGACATGCCGGCACACAGCCGTGTTGGCGTTAACACTGACTGGTGGCTGTGTTAAACGGAGAGAGAGAGAGAGAGAGGGAGATAAAGAGATAGAGAGAGGAGAGGAGAGCACTGCTGCACTGTTATGTAAAGTGCCTTGTTGTCCCCCTGTTTTCATCTGCAGATTCTGTCATTAATAATTAAGACCCCCTCCCCTCCATTCCGTCCCCATCCTCTGCAAGTGCCCGCTCCCCTGCTCCTCTCCCTGTGAAATCAATTAAGACTCGTCTCAGCTGCGGCTCAAGTCCTGAGCTCAGCTCAGCTCTGCTCTCTCCTGCTCAGACAGACATCCATATTTTCAGTCCTCATTATAGTTCTGTCAAACACCTGTCTCACATGCACAGACACACATCCATATTAACACAGTCCCAAAGTCCTGACTCACACGCCAGTCTCTCCTTTAGACAGCTACACAAACTGAGATTCCTATTCCTATACCAAAGTCAAATTCACACGGCTGTCTTGTGCATATTGATCTGATTCTACGAAACCTATTCTATGTTTCTGATAGTCGTATCCACACGGGCCCAAGGTTTTATCCAATAATACTTTACCTCATTCAAATTCACACATCATCCCAGGGTTCAATGCCATACTACCTTGTTGCTCAGTTAGACACTATGGAACTGAGGCAAGAGGGACGTTTGTCTTTAAGAACACCATTCTGGGTTTCCTTTGTGACACACACCTGAAGTACATTTAAATCATCTTGGATGTTGCTATGGTAGTGAGGATGAAAATGGCAGTTGTGATAACGATGACAGGTTTGACAGTGACGGTGGGGATTGTTGTCCTAGATTCGTTTTAGTAGCCGTTTATTACATGTTTACATGTAGGCCGTACTTGGCAGCTAAACGTTACATTTCAGTACACGTCACATACAAGTAAATAAATCTCAAGGCGCTTTAAAAGCAACGACGGTGATGATGAGATCGCTGTCATTATAGAGGATGACTGATGAATATTTTTGATGATGTTGGCGATGACGATTATGCTGCTGTTGTTGCTAATGACTAAAACGATGATGACAGGTCCTTACCCTCAGAGTGGTGGGAGAGGATGAGCAGATTGACACAGGAGGCTCCGGCACCGGAGCCAAAGATGGTGATCCTCTCTGGGTCTCCTCCAAAGTGGCCAATGTTCTCATTGAGCCAGCGCAGAGCCTGGATCTGGTCCAACAGACCATAGTTCCCCTTGGCTGACTGGTCCCCAGTACTCAGAAACCCTGCAGGACAGAGAGAGAGGGGGATGGAGGGAGAGATGGAGGGATGAGGCATGTGAGACAGAAGTAAAGAGTGATTCGAGGAATAGGAGAGTGAGAGGTACACAAGGGTGATACGATGACAGAGGGAATATTAATGAGAGTAGGAAGAGAGCAGAATGAGAGCGAGGAAGAAATGAGAAGGCAGAGGAGGGTTGGTTGAAGAGGAGTGGGAAGAGATTCAAGGAGAGAATACCAAATAATTAAATATTTCATCCTGGTCTTTTTCTGTTCTCCGCAAACAAAGATGGCAGCAGCATCCGGTGACAGTGGCCTGGGTATTTACGAGGCCGCAGCTCGTTAGCAGCCTCAAGTGCTTTAACAGAAACTTTGCCAAATTAGTCAAGCACTGTATTATCTGATAAAAGCAATGACACTCATTTTTAATACCCTTGTCGTTAAATGAACGCAGTAAAGAGAGCTCGTTAGGAGAGGCACAGGAGACACGTTTCATATGCTTCCAATATAGACACATACAGTGGCTTGTGAAAGTATTCACGCCCCTTGGCATTTTTCCTATTATGTTGCCTTACAACCTCATTTGATTTACACAACATGCTTACCACTTTGAAGATGCAAAATATTTTTTCTTGTGAAACAAACGAGAAATAAGAAAAAAAACGGAAAACTTGAGCGTGCTTAACTCCCCCCCCAAAAGTCAATACTTTGTAGAGCCACCTTTTGCAGCAATTATAGCTGCAAGTCTCTTGGGGTATGTCTCTATAAGCTTGGCACATCTAGCCACTAGGATTTTTGCCTATTCTTCAAGGCAAAACCGCTTCAGCTCCTTCAAGTTGGATGGGTTCCCCTTGTGTACAGCAATCTTTAAGTCATACCACAGATTCTCAATCGGATTGAGGTCTGGGCTTTGAATAGGCCATTCCAAGACATTTAAATGTTTCCCCTTAAACCACTTGAGTGTTGCTTTAGCAGTATGCTTAGGGCCATCGCTCTTGCTGCTGGTGAGTCTCTGATCCACCTCTACGCAGACGACACCATTCTGTATACTGGCCCTTCTTTGGACACTGTATTAACAACCCTCCAGACGAGCTTCAATGCCATACAACTCTCCTTCCGTAGCCTCCAACTGCTCTTAAATACAAGTAAAACTAAATGCATGCTCTTCAACCGATCGCTGCCCGTACCTGCCCGCGCCCGTCCAGCATCACTACTCTGGACGGTTCTTACTTAGAATATGTGGACAACTACAAATACCTAGGTGTCTGGTTAGACTGTAAGCTCTCCTTCCAGACTCACATCAAACATCTCCAATCTAAAGTTAAATCTAGAATTGGCTTCCTATTTCGCAACAAAGCATCCTTCACTCATGCTGCCAAACATACCCTCGTAAAACTGACCATCCTACCGATCCTCGACTTCGGCGATGTCATTTACAAAATAGCCTCCAATACCCTACTCAATAAACTGGATGCAGTCTATCACAGTGCCATCCGTTTTGTCATCAAAGCCCCATATACTACCCACCACTGCGACCTGTACGCTCTCGTTGGCTGGCCCTCGCTTTATACTCGTCGCCAAACCCACTGGCTCCAGGTCATCTACAAGACCCTGCTAGGTAAAGTCCCCCCTTATCTCAGCTCACTGGTCACCATAGCAGCACCCACCTGTAGCACGCGCTCCAGCAGGTATATCTCTCTGGTCACCCCCAAAGCCAATTCCTCCTTTGGCAGTCTCTCCTTCCAGTTCTCCGCTGCCAATGACTGGAACAAACTACAAAAATCTCTGAAACTGGAAACACTTATCTCCCTCACTAGCTTTAAGCACCAGCTGTCAGAGCAGCTCACAGATCACTGCACCTGTACATAGCCCATCTATAATTTAGCCCAAACAACTACACTCTTCCCCTACTGTATTTATTTATTTTGCTCCTTTGCACCCCATTATTTCTATTTCTACTTTGCACTTTCTTCCACTACAAATCTACCATTCCAGTGTTTTACTTGCTATATTGTATTTACTTTGCCACCATGGCCTTTTTTGCCTTTACCTCCCTTATCTCACCTCATTTGCTCACATTGTATATAGACTTATTTTTCTACTGTATTATTGACTGTATGTTTGTTTTACTCCATGTGTAACTCTGTGTTGTTGTATGTGTCAAACTGCTTTGCTTTATCTTGGCCAGGTCGCAATTGTAAATGAGAACTTGTTCTCAACTTGCCTACCTGGTTAAATAAAGGTGAAATAAAAAAATAAAAAAATTGTCCTGCTGGAAGGTGAACCTCCATCCCAGTATCAAATCTTTGGAAAACTGAAACAGGTTTCCCTCAAGAATTACCCTGTATTTAGCGCCATCCAACATTCCTTCAATTCTGACCAGTTTCCCAGTCCCTGCCAATGAAAAACATCCCCACAGCATGATGCTGCCACCACCATGCTTCACTGTGGGGATGGTATTCTTGGGGCGATGAGAGGTGTTGGGTTTGCGCCAGATATAGCGTTTTCCTTGATGGCCAAAAAACTAAATTTTAGTCTTATCTGACAATACCTTCTTCCATATGTTTGGGGAGTCTCCCACATGCCTTTTGGCAAACATCAAATATGTTTGCTTATTCTTTTCTTTAAGCAATGGCTTTTTCTGGACACAGTTCCGTAAAGCCCAGCTCTGTGGAGGGTACGGCTTAAAGTGGTCCTATGGACAGATACTCCAATCTCCACTGTGGAGCTTTGCAGCTCCTTCAGGGTTATCTTTGGTCTCTTTGTTGCCTCTCTGATTAATGCCCTCCTTGCCTGGTCCGTGAGTTTTGATGGGCGGCCCGCTCTTGGCAGGTTTGTTGTGGTGCCATATTCTTTCCATTTTTTAATAATGGATTTAATGGTGCTCCGTGGGATGTTCAAAGTTTCAGATATTTCTTTATAACCCAACCCTGATCTGTACTTCTCCACAAATTTGTCCCTGACCTGTTTGGAGAGCTCCTTGGTCTTCATGGTGCTGCTTGTTTGGTGGTGCCCCTTGTTTAGTGGTGTTGCAGACTCTGGGGCCTTTCAGAACAGGTGTATATATACTGAGATCATGTGACAGATCATGTGACACTTAGACTGCACACAGGTGGACTTTATTAAATGAATTATGTGGCTTCTGAAGGTAATTGGTTGTACCAGATCTTATTCAGGGGCTTCATAGCAAAGGGGGTGAATACAAAATGCACGCACCACTTTTCCTTTTTTGTATTTTAAATAAGTAATTTTTTTCATTTCACTTCACCAATTTGGACTATTTTGTGTATGTCCATTACATTAAATCCAAATAAAAATCAATTTAAATTACAGGTTATAATGTAACAAAATAGGAAAAACGCAAATGGGATGAATACTTTTGCAAGGCACTGTACACACACACACACACACACACACACACACCCACACACACAAAATAAACACAGGCACCCACATGCATGCACACAAACAGTGTATGTATATATATATATATATATATATACACATATATACACATACATACATATATATACCCACACACATATAATATATATATATATATATATGTTAAAATGTTTACCACCTCATAAACCCATTATCTCCTTCACCATATCAGTGTTGGACAGCTAATTGGTGTTGCTGGTGTTGTCACATAAAACCCTGGGCACACTGGTAGCAGAGCAGCACTCTGTTATCTGTGGGTCTGAGGCCTAACTACTGCTTTACGAGACATACACACACTCATCGGCCTGCCTGCCTGCCTGCCTGCCTGCCTGCCTGCCTGCCTGCCTGCCTGCCTGCCTCTGTCTGTCTGTCTGTCTGCCTGCCTCGCGGTCTGCTGGTTCATTGGTAGTTTGGACTTAATAGTTACTGCATGGGTGGACTGTAAACAATGCCGTCAGTGATTAATACCTGTGGTACTGACATGCTACAACTGTACCAGGAGAGGAGCACAAAGCCCCTACATGTGAACTGACATGTGTAAGACATGACTTTATGAAAAGGGAATTGATAGCTAGGAAGTGGCATTCTGTGAATGGTGATTTTACATATTATACAGCGTTTTGCCAAAGACTGTATTATTGCCTGAATAATGACCTTGACAGGCAGATTAAATGGATCATAAGGTGTCAGTAACAGAATCATAGCTAAGAATGTTGTGTAATTGATTGTCCTTGAGCAGAGCATGCCATCCTGGCTCCATGATTCCACACCATGCAGGTCAAGGATAACACCACTCCAGAAGCTGCAGTACAAGGAACTACATGGGAAAATATGGTGAAATCCTTCCATGGCTCTGGGAGAGGGTTTTGTATTCTCAGTAGCCCTGTTTGTTAGGAGCAAAGGGCAGAGAGAGGGAGAGAGAGGCCTGGGGAGAGACAAAGGGACAAAGACATATGAAATGCAGCTATTCACTCATCCACTGCTGCTTAACTGCCCCCAGCACCAAAGTCAAAGAAAAGAGACCAAAATAAGACTAAACAATAAAGCAATCTGACCTCTAACCCCTGAGCGAGAGAAAGCTGGAGAGAGAGGGAGGCAGAGAGGGAGAGAGCGAGAGAGAGAAAAAGAAAGAAAGAAAGAAAGAAAAAGAAAGAGAGAGAGAGAGAGAGAGAGGGGAATGGATTAAACAAATGAGGACTGGGCGGTCTTCACCCAGTGGCCCCACTCTGATTGGCTGACTGGTAAATGCTCGCCCGATGATTGGACAGTTTATAGAGTGATGACAGAGTGGTGTCTCTGTGTCATAATGATTTGGATCATTGTGGTCAGGGACAGGCTCTTGGCCTCCTGTGACTCAGTGACCCTACGACCCTTAAACTGTGACCCGTGCTGCTGGCCAGAGCCAGAGGTGTGAAGATGTGTCCGCTCTCATAGCATCCATGTGCTGAGCTGTCTGCCTGCCTCTGTTGCCTGGCAACTGGCCAGAGCTACAGTCACAGAGATCTAGACACACACACATGGACTTAGAGTCAGAGACACTTGCATGCTCACATGAGCTTCTCCCCACTGTCTTTGATTGGGTAAGAGGGAGAGGAAATATGGTTATCTGCCAATATTTAAGATAAGTCAGACACTCTCTCTCCCTCTCCCTCTCCCTCTCTCTGTTTTCTTTTCCATACTCTTCCTGTCTGCCGAGTTGGGCTTCCTGCCGACTTTAGCGCTGAGAGCAGCAGTTTACGAGGCCGAACTCATGCATATTCAATACTCGCTTTAGGTAATGGCCAAGGAACTGTGAGGAGAGTCTTCAACCTCGGAGAGCGAGAGAAGGAGAGATCTGGCAGAGAGAAAGAAAGGGGAGAGAGACATAAATGAAGGCTAGAGAGCACTAGATTGAGAGTGATTTGAACAGAAATGAAAAATATGAGACGAAGAGCTCTCTAAGCATCCACCAGACAACACTTCATGAAAAACTACCCCTTCCTGCTACTGGAACCATGGTCATACCATCACAGCTGCTGGGTAATACCCTACCACACATACCAATAGGATGGTTGTTTAAAATTCTCAAGTCTTATATTGTGAATGATTGATGTTTCTTCTTCAGGGGAGACGGTGAGAAACCATTATCATTAATTAATTGTAGCTTGCATATCTTAAATAGGCAACTTTATAATCATACAGACCTGGTATGTGTGGGATTGAATTGTGTGTTCTAATGACGAACTATGAGCAATGAGTCACACACACACACACACACACACACACACACACACACACACACACACACACACACACACACACACACACACACACACACACAACAATTGGCTATGAGTGGAGTCAGAGCTATGAGTGCCAATTAGGAGTAGTGATGTGCTGTTCTCCATTACAGTGGCTCAGTAAAAGCCTGTAGTGTTCACTGTTCCAAGGAGAGAGCTGTCAGTGTGTGTGAATAGTTGATGTAAGATTTGTTCTGTGAAAACTGTATTTCACACCTCATGATTCATGAGGTGGGCGTGGCAGGCGGTGATCAAATCAGGTCATTAAATTAGATAACCACGTGGTCGCCACATGTTGTATGTAAACACCTTTGATCTGACTACTTCCATATGGATGACTTTGATGTACGTTCTGCTGCCGTGTGTGTGTGTGTGTGTGTTTGTGTGTGTGTGTACCCAGGTGTGAGGGGCTTGTTGTGATCCTGGGGGTAGTGTTTTGGGCTATATGTAAGACAAAAGACTTGGTGCTTTTAATCAAGTAGAGTCCTTGGTTAGTTGTGGGACAAAGATGTGTCGTTGATCAGGGGCAGTGTATTAGACTATTGAGGAACTAAGGTCTATTGTGCCATTTGATACATTTTGTGGGGTGGAGATGAGATGGGGGGGGGGGGGTGTTGAGGGGCCTGTTGAAACTGTTTTGAATGAGGTGCGTTTTGGGTTCTGGGCTGAAATCCAACATTGTAATCAAACCGGTTGGGGCGAGGCTTACATGCTGACCACACCGCTTGCGTCACGTGTGCGAGCATGGCAAAATAAATTTAAACACACGTTTTTCAATTATTGCACCCACACTTCTCGCGCGAGCCAACGAGCGTCTGCATTGCCAAGCACTAAAATAGAAGTCAGTTCCATTTGTGACGCTGAACGTGGTGCAAGTCCTGCCTCTCCCATCACCTCATTGGTTTATAGAAGCAGATACCCACGTGCCATCTCCTCATTGGTTATACACACGTGGGTGATTGAAAGTTGAACTGAGTTTGGTCGGTCGTCATGGTAATTATGAAAGTTAGATGCCAATCACCATATAAAGTCTAAAGAAGAAATAGCCTAGAAACGATTCGGTTGACCGTTTTATGTGTGGATTAGAGCACTTTGTGCATTTCAGGTAAAATAACAATTCAACGTTTATATCCCAGGACAAATTAGCTAGCAACAGCAAGCTAGCTAAATAGGACAAATTAGCTAGAAACTGCAAGCTAGCTAGCTAAATTGCCATAAATATTTAATGCTTTTCGACCTGTCCCCAAATTAATTTTATTGGTTCAGAGTTTGTTTTGATATTTCAACCTGCGTGTCATAATCACGTTTGGTGTGGGGGGACAAAATCAATTTGCGCAAGGCCGGTTTGGGTACGGTGGTAGGCCTCCCAGAGCATTCACACCTGGCCCAGTGGGGAATCAACAAGCAGTCGGCTGGACTTCACAGAGCCTTGGAAGTTCACTTTAGTGCAATTTTTATATGAAATATTTTCACAACTCTGAGCACAAAAATCTTAAATCAGATCATCAAAATGTCTCATGTTTCAAAGCTCTAACAACATTTTCAATTGACGGAGTACAACAAACACATTCACTGCACCAAATAACTTGTTCAATTTGGATACACATTCAATCTAAGTATCTGCTTTTCAAAATGCAATATTCACTTTACTTTTGATATTATTTACTATCAGTTAATCAAACTGCTCAAAGCTGATAAGTAACGAACCAAAAGTATGTAATGCCTAGTTAATGAATATAGTTTAATAATGGCTGTACACTGTACATTTCTATATTTTTACCTCATAAATGTATCAATTTGAGTCAATTTATGTTGGAAGGTAAAACCAAATCATATGTGGATGTGGCTTCAAATATTACATCATAGGACAAAGTAGAAAGAGTCAATACGTGCTACCATTTGGAATTATAGTGTACAGTGCACTGCTGAAATACCTGGGTTATATCTAACAATATATTCCACTCATTATCTGAATGTCATTGATACATTGTAAGCTGATGAATTTTAAGGAGAGAGACAGGCGATACTGTATCAGTTGACAAGTCACATAAGAAAAGGCGATCTTGTAGTGTTGCATGGAGGGCAGAAATGGCATACAACACCATGCAACGTTTTTAAAGTAGCCAAATGCTTTACAATACTTTTCTTTACAAGGATAATGAGATTGTAAGACTGGAATATTTCTCAACATGCTCACCTGCCAAGGATAGAAATAATGAAAACAATTGCATGTCAAGTTATAGTCAAATACTGCATGGAATATTATATTTAGCATCTACTATTCTTTCTATTCAGCACTTAAAAAAAACAGTTTTGAAATGTGTATCTTATATTTTTGCTATTGGGTTAAATGGTAGTTAAAAAGACAAAAAATGGTGAGCATATCATTATCTGCTGTATTGGATGTATTTTCCATATCTGTCTCCATCACACATTTCAATGTTCACACAAACATAATACAACAATCTAGTTTATGTTTTTTCAGGTGCTTTATCATACTGCTGAATGTCCTATTCACGACTGAACAATCATTCAGACAAAACACAAAAGTGTTTATATTTGTGTTTTCCCATAAATCAGTTAGTCTCAGGTTGTCTAGATATGGATTTTGTTTGTGGCATCTGTTACAGTTGCATTTTTTTAAAGATTTGTTTTCAGCATGCTTTCATTTATATCTTTTTTTTTGTCATTCACAAGTTGAACGTCAATAAGAAGTAATATAACTGTAAGGAGTGCGCTGAGAGTTGTGAAGCAAGTTCAGGGAGTGAGTGTTTTAAGAAATAAAAGAAACACCGCACCGACATGAAAACAGAGTCAATAACACCTGAGGAAAGAACCAAGGGGAGGGAAAGATATAGGGAAGATAATCAAGGAGGTGATGGAGTCCAGGTGAGTTTCATGAGGCGCAGGTGTGTGAGACGATGGTGACAGGTGTGCGTGATAATCAGCAGCCTGATGACCTAGAGGCCGGAGAGTGAGTATACGTGATAATAACTGTGTGGTATGAATTTACAATGGAATCAGTTCCTAATCTACTGAAACTTCATGGCCAAGTTATTTTCTTTAACATTCTAACATGCCGCCCAGTGTCTTGGTACTAAAGGTTTTCTGTACCAAATCTTGGGAATAATTTTTACCCACCCTTGGATTTTGATGGATACGACATGAGATTGACAGCCCCATTTCACGTTTATACTTCAAAAATATGTTTTTACAGGGTAGTGAAATATTGTTTATATGTTAAACTGTTGAGAATAAGGAACCTATGGTGAAACAGGAAGACACATATCCAGAAGGCTCATAAACAAGTACAGTGGCTTGCAAAAGTATTCACCCCTCTTGGCATTTTTCCTTATTTGTTGCCTTACAACCTGGAATTAAAATAGATTTTTCGGGGGTTTGTATCATTTCATTTACACAACATACCTACCACTTTGAAGATGCAAAATATTGTTTATTGTGGAACAAACAAGAAATAAGACACAAAACAGAAAACTTGAGCAGGAATAACTACTCACCCCCCCAAGTCAATACTTTGTAGAGCCACCTTTTGCAGCAATTACAGCTGCAAGTCTCTTGGGGTATGTCTCTATAAGCTTGGCACATCTAGCCACTGGGTTTTTTGCCCATTCTTCAAGGCAAAACTGCTCCAGCTTCTTCAAGTTGGATGGGTTCCACTGATGTATAGTAATCTTTAAGTCATACCACAGATTCTCAATTGGATTGAGATGTGGGCTTTGACTTGGCCATTCCAAGACATTTAAATGTTTCCCCTTAAACCACTCAAGTGTTGCTTTAGCAGTATGCTTAGGGCCATTGTCCTGCTGGAAGGTGAACCTCTGTCCCAGTCTCAAATCTCTGGAAGACAAACAGGTTTCCCTCAAGAATTTTCCTGTTTTTAGCGCCATCTATCATTCCTTCAATTTTGACCAGTTTCCCAGTCCCTGCCGATGAAAAACATCCCCACAGCATGATGCTGCCACCACCATGCTTCACTGTGGAGATGGTGTTCTTGGGGTGATGAGAGGTGTTGGGTTTGCGCCAGACATAGCGTTTTCCTTGATGGCCAAAAAGCTACATTTTAGTCTCATCTGACCAGAGTACATTCTTCCATATGTCTGGGGAGTCTCCCACATGCCTTTTGGCGAACACCAAACATGTTTGCTAATTCGTTTCTTTAAGCAATGGCTTTTTTTCTGGCCACTCTTCCATAAAGCCCAGCTCTGTGGAGTGTACGGCTTAAAGTGATCCTATAGACAGATACTCCAATCTCCGCTGTGGAGCTTTGCAGCTCCTTCAGGGTTATCTTTGGTCTCTTTGTTGCCTCTCTGATCAATGCCCTCCTTGCCTGGTCCGTGAGTTTTGATGGGTGGTCCGCTCTTGGCAGGTTTGTTGTGGTGCCATATTCTTTCCATTTTTTAATAATAGATTTAAATGGTACTCCGTGGGATGTTCAAAGTTTCGGCTATTTTTTTATAACCCAACTCTGATCTGTACTTCTCCACAACTTTGTCCCTGACCTGTTTGGAGAGCTCCTTGGTCTTCATGGTGAAGCTTGCTTGGTGCTGCCCCTTGCTTAGTGGTGTTGCAGAGTCTGGGTCCTTTCAGAACAGGTGTATATATACTGAGCAGGGGCGGAAATCCCGGGGGGGACACGACCCCCCCATCCTGGGAAAAATATGATTTGTCCCCCCCAATATATCACTGAAACATAACTATGTAATTTAAATAATACGCAATGAAAGCAATTGTGCTGATTATAGACACTTAATAGCGCATTTTTAAGTTTCAAAAGATTGCGACCCCCCCACCCTTTGCCTCACAATGGTTTGGATCCACTGCCAGTTCCTTAGTTGGCAAGGTAACAGAGGGGTGGTATCCACTGTCTGAAAGGCACTCAATGAACGTAACTGACGTGAGGTTAATCCAGTCAATCGCGCACACACACTAGCTGAATATGCAGAGCTAGCGGGCAAATATTAACTATTAAGCTAGCTAGTAATTATTCCATTTATGTGGCCTCGTCAAAGATGGAATCTTTGCTATCGTCAATTTATTCCAAGATCAGCATGCGGATTATGTAAGTTAGTGCTTTAAAGTCCCTGTGATAAGGTTAGCGATAAACTGAAGTGCAAACTGAACAGAACTACACTCTCTTCTACCATTGTCTTAAATATATTTAATGGTCTCGTTGCAAAAGCTAAATTGTCGCAAGGGAACTTTTATTTATTTATTTTATTTCACCTTTATTTAACCCGGGTAGCAAAGATTATAGCAAACACCACTGAAACGGAATTGGTGCTCGCTAGCTTTGCAAATTCAGCTATTGTTGGAAGCCAGCCAATATGAAACAAACTATTAAAATTACAAAAGGTTGCAGCATATGTTGTGTAAATGGTGAACTCATACAGCTGTCAACTCTTGTCATTTTAATCCGTTTCACATTTGCTAGCTACCTTTTAGATCGAAGCCCAAATAGAATGATAAAAGATAAGATGATAGAAGCCCATCTCCTACTGTAAATAACCTACACACTGTGTGTGTGTGCAGCCAGCCAGCCAGCCAGCCAGCCAGCCAGCCAGCCAGCCAGGTAGAAAAATGGCAGAAAAATGGCAGAAAAATAAAAGACAGACATCAGAGTATTTTTCAGTACACCAAAACGCAGAGTAAGAACCCCAGTAGCCTAATATCTCAAAGACTAGTTGATAAAATGTTCATAAGAAAGAAATTAAATTCTAATGGAAATGTTTCACAATGATGTCATTAGGCAGAGCAGGCAACAGATGGCACACAGACAGCAGAGTTGGGGACAGATATGCAGGGACAGACTGGCAGAGACAGGGAGTCTCAGGTAAGTTTGTTGAGTCTTTGTTTGGCAACATTATGAAAGGTTCTCAATTCTTTTGACTTGTAAAATAGGAACATAATTGGAAAATGCCATGGATACCCCCACTCTCAACTTAAACTGGTGACTGAACTAAGATTCGTTAAAGGCAATGGTATTGCTGTTGTGATTAGTTGTGTAGTTTTGGGTACCGGTAGTTAGGAGTACGGCAAACACCTTATTTCTTTGGTTCCTCAATATACATTTACCATATTACAATGTAGGCTATGTGTTACAGCACTACTTTTGGTGTCCCCCTCAGGAATTGCTCTTGAGAAAATTTCATGTAATTGTCCCCTCCAAAGTTGATATCAGATTTTCGCCCCTGATACTGAGATCATGTGACAGATAATGTGACACTTAGATTGCACACAGGTGGACTTTATTAAACAAATTATGTGACTTCTGAAGGTAATTGGTAGCGCCAGATCTTATTTAGGGGCTTCATTGCAAAGGGGGTGAATGCATATGCACGCACCACTTTTCAATGTATTTTTTTCATTTCACTTCACCAATTTGGACTATTTTGTGTATGTCCATTACATGAAATCCAAATAAAAATCAATTTAAATTACAGGTTGTAATGCAACAAAATAGGAAAAACGCCAAGGGGGATGAATACTTTTGCAAGGCACTGTAGCTTTATACTTTTAAAGGATGTTTTAATATATATTTTAGTTATCAAGATGTCAGTACTGTACTACTACACTAATACTACATTGTAACATACTACTATTGTACTACTTTCTAAGATGGCAACCATTTACACTCATACCCATATACTGGTTGAAAATGGCAGATTTGGGAACTGATAAGCACATAAACTGGAACGCAGTGGCTGAAAGTAAGATTATATAAATGATGTCAGAGCTCAGGCTCTGCGCTTCATAGCTCTGTATGGGTTTTGACTGACAGCCATTCTGAACTTGAGCACCGCACGTGACAAAAAGTTGCCCACATCCCTCCTGCTAATTGGCCAACTTGTGCACATTTTGTTGCCTGATTGAGGGAAATGCTAAAAATTAAGAGGACTGTGTATTTTGAAAGATGAGACGTTGAGGATTATAATAAATACTGCTTTGATGTCATACAAGCAAGCCAAACACCCATGGGTCCAAATGTGCACTTCACATTTCCATATCATAAAACTCATGTAATTTACAGTGTTGTTTTGATCATTATGCTTGATGTACAGTTACAAGATGAAATGACCTCATAACCCTGGGTTGTTCTGAACAGAATTTGTCTATTGTGAAGAAAGTTTGCCGCCGAACACAAATCTGAATGCACTCGTGACTAGGGCTGTTAAGGTGACCGTATTGCCACCACACTGGCAGTCACGAGTCATGAAGGCAGTCAAATTCCACGTGACCGTTTAGTTACGGTAATTAGGCTTCTCCAAGCTCTCATGCTGCTGCTGGTCATTAGTAGCCTACCAAACTTGCTAATTGCCTGGTACTCAGCACTCTATTGTTCCTCTAATCATTCTGACATCAATGGAAATGTAATCAAAAATCTAATCAAACACTTCATGAGAGCCCATGAGCCCATGTTGCGCAACATTTCTATTGACTATGCAATTATGTGAGAAAACAGAGTGATGGCCTCTATTAAAAAGAGGAGGATCCCATCAGATGTCTATAGGCTAGACCTACTATATTTATTTCTTAACCTTCCTAATATTAAGCATATTGCTTATCTTTACATCAGGAGTATAGTCTTTCTGGTTGGCATGAAAATGAACCACGGGAAAATCATCCTCCATTCGCTATTTAAGTGCATAGATGACATGTATTTTTTTGTACACCTCATGTAGCCTAGCCCATAGGCCTATACGTTTTGATATGGTTTGTATCAAAACTAAAGTGGCCAAATAACTTCTTAAAATTAAGCACATTAATCCACTTTACAAGGGGTATAGAGTCTAAGTGGCATACATATGCAACGCATGAGTTTCAAGTTTAGGGGAAGATATTCTTCACCATAAAAAAAATCTAATTGGCCATTTGTGCTTATAGCCTTCTGCTGTGTACGCATTGCTGCGCTTATAATGTGAAGAAATAGCCTAATAATTTATCAACATTTTAAGCTAAATGTTCTGATCTGCTGCGTCAGCCTCATTGCGTAAAAAAGTTTTTTTGATGCTAGTGGTTGTATTTATTTGGGATCTATCGCATCCCACAACTGTCCCAGACGACAGTATGTTTGGAATATTTATTTATTACACAGAATAGGTCAACTTTTCTACTATGGGGAAAGTAGATTGACATAGGCAAATGCTTTTGCTGTTCGTTAGACCTACTCATGTTGTTGGCTGACGAAAAGTAAATGTGGACAGTTCTTCCAATATCTTCAATATGCACCTCGGAATTGGATAAGGACGTGCGCAGTTGTGTCCCCGATGTGTCTGTCTTCACTTGTAGCCTGTGAGAAAGACCCGATCACCTGATGGAGAGCCATGTGAGTGAGAGGTGCTTCTGAGCACGCAGCACTCAGGGAGAATAGAATTCAAATTATTATATTTAGCCCAAGGGCACAACGGCCACTGGCCGCAAAAGGCATGTCTTTTTTTAGGGGGATTTACTGCCACACAAAGGGGATGCCGCCGGAAAGTTCATAGCATTATCAAGTGCTTGTCAAATTCTGAATAAGAGACTGATGACGTGTGTACAGCCTGTGAAAAAAACAAAGCAGAGCTCATGCCTTTCAAGCTACTTTTTTCATTAGGGTCGCATCATGCAGCCTTACAATGTATTCAAAATCAAAACATTATCCCAACGTTTGTAGAACAACTAAAGTTACATGAATAAATCTAAGTTAAGCATATAGGAGAACGTATTTCTTTTTTAACCGCTCAACACAGAATAGCCACAGGTGCGCACTCCCTTCAAATCGTTTGGAGAAAATATACTTTCTATTTTATTCAGCTTTGTATTCTTCATACTATAAAATAATCTGTTTGTTAACTTGGCTTTCGAAGATTTTAGAAAGGCAGGGCAAGATGGATATAGGTCTATAATATTTGGGTCTAGAGTGTCTCCCCCTTTGAAGAGGGGGATGACCACGGCAGCTTTCCAATCTTTGGGGATGTTGAAACAGTTTTGGTGTTGAGGGTTGGATTTTGGTTGGGGGGGCCTGTTGAAACTGTTTTGAATGGGATGTGTTTTGGGGTCAAGGTTGAAATCCAATATTGTAATCAAACTGGTTGTGGTTAGACTGGTTGTTCCCACACCTGGACCAGTGGGGAATCAACAAGCAGTTGGCTGGACTACACAGAGCCTTGGAAGTTACCGTTTTTTTTTTTATCACTTAGGCACAATTTTTATGAGGAACTTTTTCACAACTCTAAGCACAAGAATCAAATCATAAAAATAGCTCATGTTTCAAAACTCTAAGCACATTTTCAATTGACTGAGTACAACAAACTCATTCAGTCACTTGTTCACTGCACCAAATCACTTTTTCAATTTGGATACACATTCAATCTAAGTATCTGCTTTTCCAAATGTAATATTTAATACATTTTTGATATGACTTTCATGTCATTTGATAACAATACAATTAAATATCACTTTGAAAACTATTACAGTCAAACTGCTCAAAACTGATGTAATGCCTGGTTAATGTATATAGTTTTATAACGGCCGAATACTGTAAATCTATCAATTTGACATCAATTTATGTTCAAGGTAAAACCAAATGATAGATGGATGTAAATACATCATAGAACAAAGTGGAAAGAGTCACTGTGCTACCATTTTGAATTATAGCGCAGTGAACAAAAGACTGCTGAAATATCTGGGTCTACTTTTAAAAATCCACCTTTTCTTAAAAAAGTCTCTCACCGTTGCCGCTTGTTATAGTCCCCCCTCAACAGTACCCTGGACACCATATGTGAATTGATTGCCCCCCATCTATCTTCAGAGTTCGTACTGTTAGGTGACCTAAACTGGCATATGCTTAACACCCCGGCTGTCCTACAATCTATGCTAGATGCCCTCAATCTCACACAAATTATCAAGGAACCTACCAGGTACAACTCTAAATCCGTAACCATGGGCACCCTCTTAGATATCATCCTGACCAACTTGCCCTCTAAATACACCTCCGCTGTCTTCAACCAGGATCTCAGCGATCACTGCCTCATTGCCAGCGTCCGTAATGGGTCTGCGGTCAAATGACCACCCCTCATCACTGTCAAACACTCCCTAAAACACTTCACCGAGCAGGCCTTTCTAATCGACCTGGCCCGGGTATCCTGGAAGGATATTGACCTCATCCCGTCAGTAGAGGATGCCTGGTTGCTCTTTAAAAGTGCTTTCCTCACCATCTTAAATAAGCATGCCCCATTCAAAAAATGTAGAACTAAGATCAGATATAGCCCTTGGTTCACCCCAGACTTGACTGCCCTTGACCAGCACAAAACATCCTGTGGCGTACTGCATTAGCATCGAATAGCCCCTGCGATATGCAACTTTTCAGGGAAGTCAGGAACCAATATACACAGTCAGTTAGGAAAGCTAAGGCTAGCTTTTTCAAACAGAAATGTGCATCCTGTAGCACTAATTCCAAAAAGTTTTGGGACATTAAAGTCCATGGAGAATTAGAGCACCTCCTCGTAGCTGCCCACTGCACTGAGGCTAGGAAACACTGTCACCACCGATAACTCGACGATAATCGATAATTTCAATAAGCACTTTTCTACAGCTGGCCGTGACTTCCACCTGGCTACCCCTACCCCGGACAACAGCTCTGCATCCCATGCAGAAACCTTCCCAAGTCTCCCCCGTTTCTCCTTCACCCAAATCCAGACAGCTGATGTTCTGAAAGAGCGCAAAATCTGGATCCCTACAAATCAGCTGGGCTAGACAATCTGGACCCTCTCTTTCTAAAATTATCCGGCAAAATTGTTGCAAACCCTATTACTAGCCTGTTCAACCTCTCTTTCATATCGTCTGAGATCCCCAAAGATTGGAAAGCTGCCGCGGTCATCCCCCTCTTCAAAGGGAGGGGGAGACAATCTAGACCCAAACTGTTGTAGACCTATCCTGCCCTGCCTTGATAAAATCTTCGAAAGCCAAGTTAGCAAACAGATCACTGATCATTTCGAATCCCATCGTACCTTCTCCACTATGCAATCTGGTTTCCGAACTGGTCATGGGTGCACCTTAGCCACGCTCAAGGTCCTAAACAATATCATAAACGCCATTGATAAAAGACAGTACTGTGCAGCCGTATTCATCGACCTGGCCAAGGCTTTCGACTCTGTCAAGCACTGCATTCTTATCGGCAGACTCAACAGCCTTGGTTTCTCAAATGACTACCTCGCCTGGTTCACCAACTATTTCTCAGATAGAGTTCAGTGTGTCAAATCGGAGGGCATGTTGTCCGGACCTCTGGCAGTCTCTATGGGGGTGCTACAGGGTTTAATTCTCGGGCCGACTTTTTTGTCTGTATATATCAATGATGTCGCTCTTGCTGCTGCTGATTCTCTGATCCACCTCTATGCAGACGACACCATTCTGTATACATCTGGCCCTTCTTTGAACACAGTGTTTACAAACCTCCAAACGAGCTTCAATGCCATACAACTCTCCTTCCGTGGCCTCCAACTGCTTTTAAATGCTAGTAAAACTAAAGGCATGCTCTTCAACCGATTGCTGCCCGCGCCTGCCCGACTAGCATCACTACTCTGGACGGTTCTGACTTAGAATATGTGGACAACTACAAATACCTAGGTGTCTGGTTAGACTGTAAACTCTCCTTCCAGACTCACATTAAGCATCTCCAATCCAAAATGAAATCTAGAATCGGCTTCCTATTTCTCAACAATGCCTCCTTCGCTCATGCTGCCAAACATACCCTCGTAAAACTGACAAGCCTACCGATCCTTGACTTCGGTGATGTCATTTACAAAATAGCCTCCAACACTCTACTCAGCAAATTGGATGTAGTCTATCACAGTGCCATCCGTTTTGTCACCAACGCCCCATATACTACCCACCAGTGCGACCTGTATGCTCTCGTTGGCTGGCCCTTGCTACATATTTGTTGCCAAACCCACTTGGATCCAGGTCATCTATAAGTCTTTGCTAGGTAAAGCCCCGCCTTATCTCAGCTCACTGGTCACCATAGCAACACCCACCCGTAGCATGCACTCCAGCAGGTATATTTCACTGGTCATCCCCAAAGCCAACACCTCATTTGGCTGCCTAAAGGAGATGATCGTGGACATCAGGAAACAGCAGAGGGAGCACCCCCCTATCCACATCGACGGGACAGTAGTGGAGAAGGTGGAAGGTTTTAAGTTCCTAGGCGTACACATCACGGACAAACTGAAATCGTCCACCCACACAGACAGCATGGTGAAGAAGGCACAACAGCGCCTCTTCAACCTCAGGAGGCTGAAGAAATTTGGCTTGTCACCAAAAACACAAACTTTTACAGATGCACAATCGAGAGCATCCTGTCGGGCTGTATCACCACCTGGTACGGCAACTGCTACGCCCACAACCGTAAGGCTCTCCAGAGGGTAGTGAGGTCTGCACAACGCATCACCGGGGGCAAACTACCTGCTCTCCAGGACACCTACACCACCCGATGTCACAGGAAGGCCAAAAAGATCATCAAGGACAACAACCACCCGAGCCACTGCCTGTTCACCCCGCTATCATCCAGAAGGTGAGGTCCGTACAGGTGCATCAAAGCTGGGACTGAGAGACTGAAAAACAGCTTCTATCTCAAGGCCATCAGACTGTTAAACAGCCATCCCTAACATTGAGTGGCTGCTGCCAACATACTGACTCAATCTCTAGCCACTTTAATAATATAACATTGGATGTAATAAATGTATCACTAGTCATTTTATATAATGTTTACATACCCTACACTACTCATCTCATATGTATATACTGTACTCTATACCATCTACTGCATCTTGCCTATGCTGTTCGGCCATCGCTCATCCATATATATTTTTATGTACATATTCTTATTCATTCCTTTACACTTGTGTGTATAAGGTAGTTGTTGTGAAATTGTTAGATTACTTGTTAGATATTACTGCATGGTCGGAACTAGAAGCACAAGCATTTCGCTACACTCGCATTAACATCTGCTAACCATGTGTATGTCACAAATACATTTTGATTTGATTTCCTTCCAGTCCTCTGCTGCCAATGACTGGAACAAATTGCAAAAAATCACTGAAGCTGGAGACTTATATCTCCCTCTCTAACTTTAAGCATCAGCTTACCGATCACTGTACCTGTACACAGCCAATCTGTAAATAGCCCACCCAACTACCTCATCCCCATATTGTTATTTATCTTTTTGCTCTTTTGCACCCCAGTATCTCTACTTGCACATCATCATCTGCACATCTATCACTCCAGTATTAAAGCTAAATTGTAAATATTTCGCCTCTATGGCCTATTTATTACCTACCTCCTTAGTCTTCTACATTTGCACACACTGTACATAGATTTTTTTTGTTATTCACTGTACGTTTGTTTATGTGTAACTCTGTGTTGTTTTTGTCGCACTGCTTTGCTTGATCTTGGCCAGGCCGCAGTTGTTAATGAGAACTTGTTCTCAACTGGCCTACCTGGTTACATAAAGATGAAAAAAAAATCACTTTCATATACACCAATACACCATCCCTAGGATCACAACAGGACTATGGTACAGGCGCGCGCACACACACACACACACACACACACACACACACACACACACACACGCACACACTCACACGCACACACGCACACGCACACACTCACGCGGTGTGAAATACAGTTTGACAGACCAAACTCTACATCAACTACTTGTATGTGTGTGTGTGTCCAGCCACTTAGGTATTGTATAAGACCTAGCTAGCCTGCAGTGTGAGGGAATAGGCCCTACAAACCCAGTGTCTCAGATACGAACAGGACAATTATCAGGAAGTAACCGAACAAACGGCTATATGAATACATGAGTAGGTGAATAGAGCTATCCCCAGAGAGGAGGAAGGGTGGTATGGAATGGAAATAAAAAGGAGATGTGAAAGGCGATGGATACAAAGAAAGAATAGATTCAGTGCATTATTCAAACGGAACGTGGAAGATGAAGAGTGATGGACAGATGGGATGAAGTTCACGGGAGGGACTTTACATTGTCCAACACATCTCTGTGCATCAGGAAGAGGGAACCAACCCATCATAGATACAAGCAGGGGCGGAAATCGCGGGGGGGACGGGGGGGACACGACCCCCCCATCCTGGGAAAAATATGATTTGTCCCCCCCAATATATCACTGAAACATAACTATGTAATTTAAATAATATTAATAATACGCAATGAAAGCAATTGTGCTGATTATAGACACTTAATAGCGCGTTTTTAAGTTTCAAAAGATTGCGACCCCCCCACCCTTTTCCTCACAATGGTTTGATCCACTGGCAAGGTAACAGAGGGGTCGTAGCCACTGTCTGAAAGGCACTCAATGAACGTAACTGACGTGAGGTTAATCCAGTCAATCGCGCACACACACTAGCTGAATATGCAGAGCTAGCGCGCAAATATTAACTATTAAGCTAGCTAGTACCTATTCCATTTATGTGGCCTCGTCAAAGATGGAATCTTTGCTATCGTCAATTTATTCCGAGATCAGCATGCAGATGATGTAAGTTAGTGCTTCAAAGTCCCTGTGATAAGGTTAGCGATAAACTGAAGTCCAAACTGAACAGAACTACACTCTCTTCTACCATTGTCTTAAATATATTTAATGGTCTCGTTGCAAAAGCTAAATTGTCGCAAGGATTATAGCAAACACCACTGAAACTGAATTGGTGCTCGCTAGCTTTGCAAATTCAGCTATTGTTGGAAGCCAGCCAATATGAAACAAACTATTAAAATTAGAAAAGGTTGCAGCATATGTTGTGTAAATGGTGAACTCATACAGCTGTCAACTCTTGTCATTTTAATCCGTTTCACATTTGCTAGCTACCTTTTAGATCGAAGCCCAAATAGAATGATAAAAGATAAGATGATAGAAGCCCATCTCCTACTGTAAATAACCTACACACTGTGTGTGTGTAGCCAGCCAGCCAGGTAGAAAAATGGCAGAAAAATAAAAGACGGACATCAGAGTATTTTTCAGTACACCAAAACGCATAGTAAGAACCCTAGTAGCCTAACATCTCAAAGACTAGTTGATAAAATGTTCATAAGAAAGAAATTAAATTCTAATGGAAATGTTTCACAATGATGTCATTAGGCAGAGCAGGCAACAGATGGCACAGAGACAGCAGAGTTGGGGACAGATATGCAGGGACAGACTGGCAGAGACATGGAGTCTCAGGTAAGTTTGTTGAGTCTTTGTTTGGCAACATTATGAAAGGTTCTCCATTTTTTTTACTTGTAAAATAGGAACATAATTGGAAAATGCCATGGATACCCCCACTCTCAACTTAAACTGGTGACTGAACTAAGATTTGTTAAAGGCAATGGTATTGCTGTTGTGAGTAGTTAGCCTTCCCTGTAGCTCAGTTGGTAGAGCATGGTGTTTGCAACGCCAGGGTTGTGTGTTCGGTTCCCACGGGGGGCCAGCACAGAAAAAAAATGTATGAAATGTATGCATTCACTACTGTAAGTCGCTCTGGATAAGAGCGTCTGCTAAAATGTAAATGTAGTTGTGTAGTTTTGGGTACCGGTAGTTAGGAGTATGGCAAACACCTTATTTCTTTGGTTCCTCAATATACATTTACCATATTACAATGTAGGCTATGTGTTACAGCACTACTTTTGGTGTCCCCCTCAGGAATTGCTCTTGAGAAAATTTCATGTAATTGTCCCCCCCAAAGTTGATATCAGATTTTCGCCCCTGGATACAAGGCCAATAAGAGAGAGACCGATATATAGTAAGAAGACTAGGAGAGATACATAGACAAAATAGAATTATAGAGACAGAGGGACAAACACAGGGAAATAAAAAGAGACAGCCTTCAAAGCTATGGTAGTGGGGTCAGGTTGTGTATAAAATCCCTTAATGGAGGTAAATCCACAGATGTACACGTCAAATTTCCTGTGTTTGTTCTTTACAGATGGAGTATTACTGTAAGCTGTTGTCCTCCACAGATGAGGCTGTGCTCACAGAGATGCGCTGTGTTTTCAGACTAAATTGTTCATGGACGGTTTGTTCTTTTTAATATTGTTGTAAACACGAGCCTGTGTCTAACAGCGTAAAATTGGACTCATAAGTGAAATTGCTCATTGTGCGGTAACCTTTGAGATCAACTGTATCCACCGTGGCCTTCATCAGTATCTGTGGGTTTTATAGAAACCACTATGGCACTGTATTCTGTTATTGGGCTGTGGTGCTCTCTCCAATGTTATCCTGTTGTGGTATGCAGTATTGGGCTGTGGTGCTCTCTACAATGTTATCCTGTTGTGGTATGCAGTATTGGGCTGTGGTGCTCTCTCCAATGTTATCCTGTTGTGGTATGCAGTATTGGGTTGTGGTGCTCTCTCCAATGTTATCCTGTTGTGGTATGCAGTATTGGGTTGTGGTGCTCTCTACAATGTTATCCTGTTGTGGTATGCAGTATTGGGCTGTGGTGCTCTCTACAATGTTATCCTGTTGTGGTATGCAGTATTGGGCTGTGGTGCTCTCTACAATGTTATCCTGTTGTGGTATGCAGTATTGGGTTGTGATGCTCTCTACAATGTTATCCTGTTGTGGTATGCAGTATTGGGCTGTGGTGCTCTCTACAATGTTATCCTGTTGTGGTATGCAGTATTGGGTTGTGGTGCTCTCTACAATGTTATCCTGTTGTGGTATGCAGTATTGGGTTGTGATGCTCTCTACAATGTTATCCTGTTGTGGTATGCAATATTGGGCTGTGGTGCTCTCTACAATGTTATCCTGTTGTGGTATGCAGTATTGGGCTGTGGTGCTCTCTACAATGTTATCCTGTTGTGGTATGCAGTATTGGGCTGTGGTGCTCCCTACAATGTTATCCTGTTGTGGTATGCAGTATTGGGTTGTGGTGCTCTCTACAATGTTATCCTGTTGTGGTATGCAGTATTGGGCTGTGGTGCTCTCTACAATGTTATCCTGTTGTGGTATGCAGTATTGGGTTGTGGTGCTCTCTACAATGTTATCCTGTTGTGGTATGCAGTATTGGGTTGTGATGCTCTCTACAATGTTATCCTGTTGTGGTATGCAGTATTGGGTTGTGGTGCTCTCTACAATGTTATCCTGTTGTGGTATGCAGTATTGGGTTGTGATGCTCTCTACAATGTTATCCTGTTGTGGTATGCAGTATTGGGCTGTGGTGCTCTCTACAATGTTATCCTGTTGTGGTATGCAGTATTGGGCTGTGGTGCTCTCTACAATGTTATCCTGTTGTGGTATGCAGTATTGGGCTGTGGTGCTCTCTACAATGTTATCCTGTTGTGGTATGCAGTATTGGGCTGTGGTGCTCTCTACAATGTTATCCTGTTGTGGTATGCAGTATTGGGTTGTGGTGCTCTCTACAATGTTATCCTGTTGTGGTATGCAGTATTGGGCTGTGGTGCTCTCTACAATGTTATCCTGTTGTGGTATGCAGTATTGGGCTGTGGTGCTCTCTACAATGTTATCCTGTTGTGGTATGCAGTATTGGGTTGTGGTGCTCTCTACAATGTTATCCTGTTGTGGTATGCAGTATTGGGCTGTGGTGTTCTCTACAATGTTATCCTGTTGTGGTATGCAGTATTGGGCTGTGGTGCTCTCTACAATGTTATCCTGTTGTGGTATGCAGTATTGGGTTGTGGTGCTCTCTACAATGTTATCCTGTTGTGGTATGCAGTATTGGGCTGTGGTGCTCTCTACAATGTTATCCTGTTGTGGTATGCAGTATTGGGTTGTGGTGCTCTCTCCAATGTTATCCTGTTGTGGTATGCAGTATTGGGTTGTGGTGCTCTCTCCAATGTTATCCTGTTGTGGTATGCAGTATTGGGTTGTGGTGCTCTCTACAATGTTATCCTGTTGTGGTATGCAGTATTGGGCTGTGGTGTTCTCTACAATGTTATCCTGTTGTGGTATGCAGTATTGGGTTGTGGTGCTCTCTACAATGTTATCCTGTTGTGGTATGCAGTATTGGGCTGTGGTGTTCTCTACAATGTTATCCTGTTGTGGTATGCAGTATTGGGTTGTGGTGCTCTCTCCAATGTTATCCTGTTGTGGTATGCAGTATTGGGTTGTGGTGCTCTCTACAATGTTATCCTGTTGTGGTATGCAGTATTGGGCTGTGGTGTTCTCTACAATGTTATCCTGTTGTGGTATGCAGTATTGGGCTGTGGTGCTCTCTACAATGTTATCCTGTTGTGGTATGCAGTATTGGGTTGTGATGCTCTCTACAATGTTATCCTGTTGTGGTATGCAGTATTGGGCTGTGGTGCTCTCTACAATGTTATCCTGTTGTGGTATGCAGTATTGGGTTGTGGTGCTCTCTACAATGTTATCCTGTTGTGGTATGCAGTATTGGGTTGTGGTGCTCTCTACAATGTTATCCTGTTGTGGTATGCAGTATTGGGCTGTGGTGTTCTCTACAATGTTATCCTGTTGTGGTATGCAGTATTGGGCTGTGGTGCTCTCTACAATGTTATCCTGTTGTGGTATGCAGTATTGGGCTGTGGTGCTCTCTACAATGTTATCCTGTTGTGGTATGCAGTATTGGGTTGTGATGCTCTCTACAATGTTATCCTGTTGTGGTATGCAGTATTGGGCTGTGGTGCTCTCTACAATGTTATCCTGTTGTGGTATGCAGTATTGGGTTGTGGTGCTCTCTACAATGTTATCCTGTTGTGGTATGCAGTATTGGGTTGTGGTGCTCTCTACAATGTTATCCTGTTGTGGTATGCAGTATTGGGCTGTGGTGTTCTCTACAATGTTATCCTGTTGTGGTATGCAGTATTGGGTTGTGGTGCTCTCTACAATGTTATCCTGTTGTGGTATGCAGTATTGGGCTGTGGTGCTCTCTACAATGTTATCCTGTTGTGGTATGCAGTATTGGGTTGTGGTGCTCTCTCCAATGTTATCCTGTTGTGGTATGCAGTATTGGGTTGTGGTGCTCTCTCCAATGTTATCCTGTTGTGGTATGCAGTATTGGGTTGTGGTGCTCTCTACAATGTTATCCTGTTGTGGTATGCAGTATTGGGCTGTGGTGTTCTCTACAATGTTATCCTGTTGTGGTATGCAGTATTGGGTTGTGGTGCTCTCTACAATGTTATCCTGTTGTGGTATGCAGTATTGGGCTGTGGTGTTCTCTACAATGTTATCCTGTTGTGGTATGCAGTATTGGGTTGTGGTGCTCTCTCCAATGTTATCCTGTTGTGGTATGCAGTATTGGGTTGTGGTGCTCTCTACAATGTTATCCTGTTGTGGTATGCAGTATTGGGCTGTGGTGTTCTCTACAATGTTATCCTGTTGTGGTATGCAGTATTGGGCTGTGGTGCTCTCTACAATGTTATCCTGTTGTGGTATGCAGTATTGGGTTGTGATGCTCTCTACAATGTTATCCTGTTGTGGTATGCAGTATTGGGCTGTGGTGCTCTCTACAATGTTATCCTGTTGTGGTATGCAGTATTGGGTTGTGGTGCTCTCTACAATGTTATCCTGTTGTGGTATGCAGTATTGGGTTGTGGTGCTCTCTACAATGTTATCCTGTTGTGGTATGCAGTATTGGGCTGTGGTGTTCTCTACAATGTTATCCTGTTGTGGTATGCAGTATTGGGCTGTGGTGCTCTCTACAATGTTATCCTGTTGTGGTATGCAGTATTGGGCTGTGGTGCTCTCTACAATGTTATCCTGTTGTGGTATGCAGTATTGGGTTGTGATGCTCTCTACAATGTTATCCTGTTGTGGTATGCAGTATTGGGCTGTGGTGCTCTCTACAATGTTATCCTGTTGTGGTATGCAGTATTGGGTTGTGGTGCTCTCTACAATGTTATCCTGTTGTGGTATGCAGTATTGGGTTGTGGTGCTCTCTACAATGTTATCCTGTTGTGGTATGCAGTATTGGGCTGTGGTGTTCTCTACAATGTTATCCTGTTGTGGTATGCAGTATTGGGCTGTGGTGCTCTCTACAATGTTATCCTGTTGTGGTATGCAGTATTGGGCTGTGGTGCTCTCTACAATGTTATCCTGTTGTGGTATGCAGTATTGGGCTGTGGTGCTCTCTACAATGTTATCCTGTTGTGGTATGCAGTATTGGGCTGTGGTGCTCTCTACAATGTTATCCTGTTGTGGTATGCAGTATTGGGCTGTGGTGCTCTCTACAATGTTATCCTGTTGTGGTATGCAGTATTGGGTTGTGGTGCTCTCTACAATGTTATCCTGTTGTGGTATGCAGTATTGGGCTGTGGTGCTCTCTACAATGTTATCCTGTTGTGGTATGCAGTATTGGGCTGTGGTGCTCTCTACAATGTTATCCTGTTGTGGTATGCAGTATTGGGCTGTGGTGTTCTCTACAATGTTATCCTGTTGTGGTATGCAGTATTGGGCTGTGGTGCTCTCTACAATGTTATCCTGTTGTGGTATGCAGTATTGGGCTGTGGTGCTCTCTACAATGTTATCCTGTTGTGGTATGCAGTATTGGGCTGTGGTGCTCTCTACAATGTTATCCTGTTGTGGTATGCAGTATTGGGCTGTGGTGCTCTCTACAATGTTATCCTGTTGTGGTATGCAGTATTGGGCTGTGGTGCTCTCTACAATGTTATCCTGTTGTGGTATGCAGTATTGGGTTGTGGTGCTCTCTACAATGTTATCCTGTTGTGGTATGCAGTATTGGGCTGTGGTGCTCTCTACAATGTTATCCTGTTGTGGTATGCAGTATTGGGCTGTGGTGCTCTCTACAATGTTATCCTGTTGTGGTATGCAGTATTGGGCTGTGGTGCTCTCTACAATGTTATCCTGTTGTGGTATGCAGTATTGGGCTGTGGTGCTCTCTACAATGTTATCCTGTTGTGGTATGCAGTATTGGGCTGTGGTGCTCTCTACAATGTTATCCTGTTGTGGTATGCAGTATTGGGCTGTGGTGCTCTCTACAATGTTATCCTGTTGTGGTATGCAGTATTGGGCTGTGGTATATTCTATTCTAGTGTGTCGTTTGACCATCTAAACGATGATTCCATACAGTAACATTACAACCCTTTCTCTTTTCATTTCATGCTTCCTCCACTCGGTTAATTTGTGCAGGCAAATTCACTCTCTCCTGACAGCCCCATGCAACAATAACCATATGATCGCCTCATTATAACCGGGAACATGTTATTTCTCATAATACTCAAATCCCAATACTGGCTCTATTTATTCAGTCTGAGCCGGGTTTGTAATTATACTGTACATCCAAACCAATAGAATGTATGCTGAAGTATTAATAACTCCAAAATAACTCCTTGGGTGCATCAGGAGAGCGCTGGGAATCATAATTCTGTGATTTGGTGTTTGTTGGTTGCAGAGGGAGAGAAACAAACACATGAGATTAACTCATTAAGAGTCATCCGATTCTGTCTGTCAGATAGGACTGATCTGATGGAGAGAATGGGGACGAGATGAACAAAAAGAAGAGGAAGAATGAGTAGGAAGAAGAAGAAGGTCGGAGAAGAAGAAGGAGAAGAAAGAAGAAGAAGGAGAAGAAAGAAGGAGAAGGAGAAGAAAGAAGGAGAAGGAGAAGAAAGAAGGTCAGAGAAGAAGAAGGAGAAGAATAAGGAGGAAGAAGAAGAAGGTCAGAGAAGAAGAAGGAGAAGAATAAGGAGGAAGAAGAAGGAGAAGAAGGAGAAGGGGAAGAAAGAAGGAGAAGAAGAAGGAGAAGAAAGAAGGAGAAGAGAAGAAAGAAGGAGAAGAATAAGGAGGAAGTAGAAGAAGGTCGGAGAAGAAGAAGGAGAAGAAGGAGAAGAAAGAAGAAGGAGAAGAAAGAAGGAGAAGAATAAGGAGGAAGAAGAAGAAGGTCAGAGAAGAAGGAGAAGAAGAAGGAGAAGAATAAGGAGAGCGGAGTGTTTCATCTCTCTTCTTGATGTGAGAAAGCCTCTCTCTCTCCCACAGCCCAGTGACGGTGGGCCCTTTCCCAGAGTTCATTAATTAGTTAATTAGTTAATTAGTCAGAACAGATGGCTTTGCAGCACAAATCAGGAGGCTGCATGGGCCTGGAGCAGTCAGGAGGAAGGTAGGGGCAAGGTGAGCAGGCAGCAGCGTTGGGGTGGAGCTCTACTGTAGGTAGGTACTAGTGTATAGACTCCTAACTCCTAACATGCTAAACACTCCTGGACTGTACATGGCAGACATTTAGGATTTTCTTATAGACATATTCTCCCCTTTCACAAATCACAAGCATATCATGAATTAACTTAACATCCACCAAACGTTAAAAAAAAATTGAAAACCCTTATGTAATTGTATGTGAGTTTATAGAGATGTGTGTAAGCCTATATGTGTGTGTGTGCCGTGGCCACATTGCATTAACATTTGTTTGAATGATTTTTTTTGCTTCGCTGCAGATTTAAAAAGCACTTCTGATGGTTTATTTTTAGATTGTTCCCTTCTCCCCCTTCTGTTGCTCCTTCCTTCTCTTCAGCTCTGTCTCTCTCTGTTTCTCCCTCTCTCATCTGTCTCTATCCCCCTTCTCTGTCGTCCCCTCCCTCCCTACCCCCAGCTCTCTGTTAAAGACACAGGCAGAAGTAAGGTTGGCATATGTGAGTGTGCGTGTGCATGAGTATAGGATAATACTATGTGATTATGTGCTAAACCTATTGTAGAAACGTGGAGCAGTTGTCTTTCTCTTTTCAGGCCAAAAACGTTTTTGTCCATTGAGAGAGGTGGTGAGAATGGATGGCACATTGTACTGTTACATATTCAAACATACACACACGTACGCAAACACATACACTTACATGTACGGACACACCCACACGCACGTACACACATACAAACTCCCTAACACACACACACACACACACACACACACACACACACACACACACACACACACACACACACACACACACACACACACACACACACACACACACACACACACACAATCCCTTCAGTACAGTAGAGTAACCCATTAAAAGCAGAACAGAGGGAGCGAGATGAGGAAATAGAGAGAGAGAGAGAGAGAGGTTAGTCTACTCGCCCACGTACCAAAATGTTCAACCATGTTAGAGGAATCGAGGGCACTGCATCATCTCTCTGCATCGCTCAGCAGGATCGCTCTCTACCTCTGTATGTCACTGTGTGTGTGGTGCATAAATACTGTACACTACACACAGGTAAACTACACACACCACACACCACACATACAGTATGTAAATCACACAGACAGACTACTAGTTGGCTTGGGAATGATGCAAACATGGACTCCATTGAGGACTGTTTGGATCAGTGAATTAGAGGCATGCAGAGCAAGGATTAGATAGTGCATTAAGGAAACTTAAGTTCACACGGCGGATTGTTCTCACGCTCCACTCGCTAATGTTTCCAGTTTGTCAGACAGATGTAGAAAAGCATAACAGCACGTGAAACATGCACCACAAAACAGGCAGGACAGAGCTGCTGCCAGGTGTACCTCAAACTCTCAGTATGTTCCCTCTATTGGCTGGCCCAGTTGGTCAATGACTGTGTGGATCACGTTCCACTGTGTTTACACTAGTGGTAAAGCTTGGACTGTGTCCTAAAATACTCCCATTTCCCTCTTTATGAATACTCTGATGTGTTGAGACAGGCTTGATACAATAAACCAGATCCCATTACCCAACCTGGCAACCACAATGGAGATTGTGGATGCTCTGTGGTGTACAGTACACAAACAAACAGCTGTAGAAACAAACAGGCAGTCAGCCCCTCAGAACAGCTGACTAAACTCCTATCCACTGGCTCAGAGTCTGTACACAGGGACAGGGCAGAGCACACAAAACTCAGGTCACATGGTGCAGCTAGGGCCAGATGGTTCTCCTGTTCTGGTCATGTGATCAGGACCAACTCCAGGACCTAGCTGTAGACTGTAACTAGGACCTAGATATCTTCCTGGTCAGTTCACATCATTAGGAAAAGTGCCTCGTTCTATATAATTGTAAGGCGTCTAATTAAGGAGAGTGAAACCATAGAATAAGAGTTCTGGGACCTGATGGTGCAAGCAGGAAGTGATGTCATAGTATGCAGACAGACAGACTCACCGAGCACGCCCAGACGGTAGTTCATGGTGACCACGATGACGTTGCCGTAGGCTGCGAGGATGCTGGCGTCGAACATGTTTCCAGCCCCCTCCATGTAGGAGCCGCCATGGATGAACAGCATCACGGGCTTCTTCCGACGGTCACGGATATCTGTGGCGAAGAGCGGGACATGGACATACACAGAAGTATGCACAAACACAAAAGATGAGAGGATGAGAGAAAGAGAGTAGAAACACTTTAGATTCTGAGAAAGAGATGACAACTTTTCGTCTCTCTACAAAAAAACAATCCACAGGAATGTCCACAAAGCCATTCACTAAAAATCATATATCCCCCTCTGCATACAGATATAGGATCTTAATTGGATCACTCTTTCGTTGCTGAGATCCTTCCTGCACAGGTTTAAAAATGTTTCTAAAGTTTATTTTCCACTTGCCCTGAAGGAAAAATGTATCAACCCCTACAAAAAATGTCCATTAATTATAATCAACATAATAATACACATTTCCTGTTGCTGCAGGATTATTTACCTGATGTAGCAAACTGGCACAAATGAGGATCCTACATCTGTATGTGCCTTTCGATCTCCCTCATCTTTAACTATATCCTCAAAGTCTGAAACATACACTTCTTCTCCTCATTCCTGCTCTTCATACTGAACTGAGGTGACATTATAGGTTGAAGCAACAGTGTTGAAAGCTACAAGGTTGGAACCTATCCAGTACTGTCTCTTATCAATGGTTAGCCATTTTAGATATTGGAACATTGTCTTAGTGTTGTCATGGCAGTCTGTATTTTTCTGCCCCCTCTTGTAGTGTCGTGGTCCTATCTGTAAGTTTCCCTGCGTCCCCTCTCTCTGTGGTATTATGGTACAGGTACAGTCTGTAACTCTCACTGTCCCCTCTGGTGAGTTATGGTACAGTCTGCCACTGTCTCTCCTACTGCAGTATAATGGTACGATCTGGGTTTTTCAGGGTCCCCCCTCTCTGTGAGGTACTGTGGTACGGTCTGCGTGTCTTTAATAAGGCAGAGCTGCCAGTGGTTCCCAGTTAGCCTAGCGTCTGCCCTGTGGATAATTCATATGAGAGCCAGACCAAGTGGAAACATAAATAACAGCCACAACATCTGTTTACCCTGATGACTTTCTGGAAGGAGATGGGAAAGAGACAGAGGGAGAAAGATGGGAAAATAGAGAGCAAGAGAGAGAAAGATGAGAAAATACATACTGTAACTTAGAGAATGATGGGGAAAAAGACAGGAAGGAGAGCGAGAGAAAGAAAAGAGAGAGAAGAGGAGAGATAGAAAGAAAGATACATGGCCCCTGAACAGAGACAGAGAGAGAGGGAGTGAGCAAGAGAAGGAGAAAGAGTAATGTCACAAGAAAATGGTGGGATGGGATGAGATTAAACAAACCGTTACAAAGTTCTACATGGCAAGGTCTCTTCACGGACACAGAGATGCATGTAGGAAAATGCACAAACGCGTGCACACTGACACACAGAGACACACAGAGACACAGGCAGGCAGCTGCGATGCTGAGTCGCTATGGAAACTGCCTCCTCTCTCTCTAATAGAACCGCACCAGCCATTCCATTGCATTGACTCACTCGGAGCCTGTTGCCGTGGTAACAAATTCTACTCACGTATTTGCACACCCGCCTGCATCACAACCTGAATCTCAGGTTACACATGCACCAGAACGCATCACTCACACACCACTGCAACAATGTACAATTTATCAATACACACACATGCAGTCACCTTTTATAGAACATACAGTGCACTCGAGAGACATGAACATTCACACACAATACATTAAATTCCTGACACACACACACTCTTTTCCCATCTCTCCGACATTCACACTTATGCAACCAACATTGCATATGCACACACTCAGCAATGGAGGAGTTCACACACACACACACACACACACACTCTCCCACCCTCCATTCCTTTTCCCCCTCTCTCCAGTGTGTTGTGAGCCTCTGGTGATTTCCCAGAGGAGATGTAAACAAGTTCAATTATCCCAGCATTACCAGGCCAGCAGAGCCCTGGGTGTGATGCCTGGCTAATGGATCAGCTCTCCTCTCTGTCACCAGGCAGTCACACTCCACAAACACATGACAAATGACACCCACACACGCACACACACACACAGACAGAGAGGGACACGTAGCACTGGACTGGCGCTCATCAAGAGCAGAGCTAGGACACTTGGAATACCTGGAGCAGGAAATACGTTTCCCGTTTCACGGAAGTTCAGCACCATAGCGCGATTGAAATGTAAAGTATAGTTTACTGTGAACGCCGTCTAGGCGCACATTGCCTTTAAATGACATTCGCCCTACAGCGCTGAACTTCTGCGATCAGGATTGAACCGAGCCCTTTGTCTCTGAGACTGTCGTTGTATGACTGTTGTGTGTTTGTGCGACCTCCAAAGGATGCAAGACAATATATCTCATTGTATACCCACATAAAGCATTCAATTATCTCTGTGTGAATAAGAGCTAAATTAAAGTACACTGACTGTACAAAACATTAGGAACTGCTCTTTCCATGACATAGACTGACCAGGTAAATCCAGGGGAAAGCTATGATCCCTTATTGATGTCACTTGTTAAATCCAATTCAAATCAGTGTAGATGAAGGGGAGGAGACAGGTTAAAGAAGAATTTTCCTTGAGACAATCGCAACATGGATTGTGTATGTGTGCCATTCAGAGGGTGAACGGGCAAGACAAACGATTTAAGTGCTTTTAAACGGGGTATGGTGGTAGGTGCCAGGCGCACCGGTTTGAGTGTGTCAAGAACTGCAACACTGCTGGGTTTTTCATGCTCAACAGTTTCCCGTGTATCAAGAATGGTCCACCACCCAAAAGACATCCAGCCAAACTTGACAACTGTGGGAAGCATTGGAGTCAACATGGACCAGCATCCCTGTGGAACGCTTTCGACACCTTGTAGAGTCCATGCCCCAACGAATTGAGTCTGTTCTGAGGGCAAAAGGGGGGTACAACTCAATATCAGGAAGATGTTCTTAATGTTTTGTGCACTCAGTGTATATACAGTGCATTCTGAAAGTATTCAGATCCCTTGACTTCTTCCACATGTTGTTACGTTACAGCCTCATTCTAAAATGGGTTAAATAAATTATTTTCCTCATCAATCTACACACAATACCCCATAATGACAAAGCGAAAAACAGTTTTTTGAAATTTCAGCAATTTTCTTAAGAATAAAAAACAGAAATAGGTGCAGGTGCATCCTGTCTTCATTGATCATCCTTGAGATGTTTCTACAACTTGATTGGAGTCCAACTGTGATAAATTCAATTGATTGGACATGATTTGGAAAGGCACACACCTGTCTATATAAGGTTGAAGGAATAGTCCGTAGAGATTCGAGACAGGATTATGTCGATGTAAATATCTGGGGAAGGGTACCCAAAATTTTTTGCAGCATTAAAGGTCCCCAAGAACACAGTGGCCTCCATCATTCTTAAATGGAAAAAGTTTAGAACCACCAAGACTCTTCCTAGTGCTGGCCGCCTGGCCAAACTGAGCAATTGGGGGAGAAGGGCCTTGGTCAGGGAGGTGACCAAGAACCTGATGGTCACTCTGACAGAGCTCCAGAGTTCCTCTGTGGAGATGGGAGAACCTTCCAAAAGGACAACTATCTCTGCAGCACTCCACCAATCAGGCCTTTATGGTAGAGATGCCAGACGGAAGCCACTCCTCAGTAAAAGGCATATGACAGCCTGCTTGGAGATGACCAAAAAGCACCTAAAGGACTCTCATACCATGAGAAACAACATTATTTGGTCTGATGACTGGTGCAAAGGTTCACCTTCCAACAGGACAACAACTCTAAGCCCACATCCAAAAGACAACGCAGGAGTGGCTTCGGGACAAGTCTCTGAATGTCCTTTAGTGGCTCAGCCAGAGCCCGGACTTGAACCCGATCAAACATCTCTGGAGAGACCTGAAAATAGCTTTGCAGCAACGCTCCCCATCCAACCTGCAAGAGCTTGAGAGGATCTGCAGAGAAGAATGGAAGAAACTCCCTAAATACAGGTGTGCCAAGCTTGTAGCGTCATACCCAAGAAGACTCAAAGCTATAATCACTGTCAAAGGTGCTTCAACAAAGGACTGAATCCTTATGTAAATATAAAAAAACATTTTTTGCTTTGTCATTATGGGGTATTGTGTGTAGATTGACGACGAGAAAACAAACAATTTAATACATTTTAGAATAAGGCTGTAACGTAACAAAATGTGGAAAAAGTCAAGGTGTCTGAATACTTTCCGAATACACTGTACATGTGCGTTTGAGTTTGATTGCATGTATGTGCGTACGTGTCTAACATGATGATGTACATGTTGCAGTATGTCTGTTCATGGTGAGTAAATGTGTCATTGAGCCACCTGCAGCAGTCTCCAGGTGTACTTGTCTCCTCAGAGAGACATCTCCCTAAGTGATTGACTCACATCTTGTCAGACAGCATTTCATTAAACTATTAACAATGTTATTAACATACCCAGTCATAGAAACAGCTTTTAGACACTGCCACACGTATGTGTCATGCATGTAATATGCACATGTATATAATATTTACAGTGTCATAGATTTTCAAGCCGATTGAAGTCAAAACTGTAACTAGGCCACTTAGGAACATTCAATGTCGTCTTGGTAAGCAACTCCAGTGTATATTTGGCCTTGTGTTTCAGGTTATAGTCTTGCCGAAAGGAGAATTTGTCTCCCAGTGTCTGTAGGAAAGAAAACTGAACCAGGTTTTCCTCTAGGATTTAGCCTGTGCTTAGCTGTATTCAATTTTTGTAATAAAAAAAAAATCCCTAGTCTTTGCCAATAATAAGCATACCCATAACATGATGCAGCCACCACCATGCTTGAAAATATGAAGAGTGGTACTCAGTGATGTGTTGGATTTGCCCCCAACAACGCTTTGTATTCAGATGATTTCTTTGCCACAATTTTTGCAGTACTACTTTAGTGGCTTGTTGCAAACATGATGCACATATTGAATATTTTGATTCTGTGCAGGCTTCCTTCTTTTCACTCTGTCATTTAGGTTAGAATTGTGGAGTAACTGATCCATCTTCAGTTCTCATATCACCACTATTAAACTCTAACTAACTGTTTTAAAATCACTATTGGCCTCATGGTGAAATCCCTGAGCAGTTTCCTTCCTCTCCGGCAACTGAGTTAGGAAGGACGCCTGTATCTCTGTAGTGATAATTAATAACTTTGCCATGCTCAAAGGGATATTTAGCGTCTTTTTTTCTCTTTCTTTACACATCAACCAATCGGTGCCCTTCTTTGCAAGGCATTGAAAAAACCCTGGCCTTTGTGGTTGAATCTGTGCTTGAAATTCACTGCTCGACTGAGGGAACTTTTTATTAATTTCAAACATTTTCTACAAACAAAATTCCACTGACATTATGGGTTATTGTGTGTAGACCAGTGACACAAAATCTCAATTTAATCAATTTTAAATTCAGGCATTGACAACAAAATGTAGAAAAAGTAAAGGGGTGTGAATACTTTCTGAAGGAACTGTACATCATATATATGTAGCTGTACACCCCTTTGTACAATATATATCATTCATTCATTCTCATGGAGGTGTTACTAAGCTTCAGCACCGGAGCCAACATGGCAGCAGGGGTCTGGACTGACCCAGTCAGACTGGTTCATCCTTAGGAGCAAGAGGACCAGGGGTTTGTCAAGACTTCCCACTTGCCTATGTTTGTGTGGGTTTTGCTGCCCATGTTTGTATGTGATGGAGTGTGTGTTGGTGTAGGATGTGTGTGTGAAAAAAAGTGATGGAGCGTGATTGAGTGTCTGGATTCATGTGTATGTGAGAGTGCTTGGAGGTCATGTGTGTGTGTTTCACGCATGATAAGAGTGCATGTGTTAGTGCATTATAAGAGTGCATGTGTTAGTGCATGATAAGAGTGCAATCGAATGTGAGAACGTGTGTATCATTTTCCTCTCTAACCTTGCAGTGACAGTTGGGGATGAGCCTGTGTCCAGATGGGGAGAGGACAGGAGCAGTCTCACTCAGCCTGAATCCCAGGCCTACAGGGCCAACAATGCCCTCACTGTCCTGCCTGCTTCAAAACAGCCCCTAAAATATTCTCCCTCTCTCCCTCTCCAAATGGATTAGCAATCTCTGTCTCCTTTTAAACCATAGCAATTAGAGACGGCAGAATGGGACAACTTAACACGTAAACAGCATACACACTCTAACACATGCACGCCCACATCATCACACACACACACACATATATACAAATCAGACACACAAACACCTGATCGGATGCACACACAAAGATGCACGCACACACACAAACACTATGGTAACAGTCTGATCTTTCAAACCGCTTGATTACATAAAGTCAATGCATCTTTTCCTGGCTAGTTTTAACAACTGATTACCTGGTTATTTGCATGTGTAATGCATGTCAGTTAGCAAGCTCCACTGCTTGGAATCCATTCAAATGACAGCCTACAAGCCCCCCCCACCACCACCCACCCAAACTATACTGCTTTTACTGTAAAAGTCCTCACCTATTCCCCAACATATAACTTAATAAAGAAATGGTAAAGTGGATCAATCAAATGACCCAATCCAAATGACGAAGGTAAAGAATATTACACAAGGTTAAATATTCACTGGCGCAAGACAGAATACAGTCAAAACAGCACGACTTTGTAAAAAGTTCTACGCAAATCAAATTCTGTTTATTGGTTGATTAACCATATAGCGAAAAAGGAGAAAACTGCTCTGTGGCAAGGGTGTGTGGAACAATTGAGGTGTGTGTGTGTGTGTGTGAGAGAGAGAGAGACAGAGAGTGAGTGTGAGAGAGAGTCTATATCAGTCTACTTCACACCATTAACTAGTGTAGCTAGTTAAGTATATGGTATAAAATAATATATAATTGTGTATATTATTAGACGTATTATATTATTGTGAGACGATTACAATTACAGAGAAAAGTGATGTGATTACACTTAGACACAAACTAATAATATTAGTTTGTTATTCAATTCAACTATCCCCTCCAAAAGTCTGAAAAATACAACAAAAGGGTAAAACATGCAACAAAAATACCTTCATCCCTCGGTTTGTTCATTGTAGACTCATCGTGTTTTTTTGTGAGCGGACCTAAGGTTCAGAAAAAAGGGAGGGAAAAAGAGAAAAGAGAAAATTCAAAAAGATTTTACACTTTGCTGAAAAAGCAAAAACTAAAAAGTCAACAAGAAAACAAGAGGAGAAAAATGACAAAGCAGGAAGAGCAACCTCTATCTCATTATCAAAAGTCTCCGAAACAACCGAAAGCTAAAAGTAAGAGAGCATTACAGATACAGTCTCCTGTGGAGACAACTAGCCTGTTCCCCTGCACAGTACCTAGCCAAGAGCTGCCTGGTCAACGACCCCAGAGAACATCTTATTGTTTTTCTCTTCCCATTTATTCCCTACACGTTAGTGCTTTGTAGAGGAAAATCAATGAAGAGAATCAAGCCATCATTCTTTGCCGTCAGAAGGCAGACAGGGGAATGCCAACCCATCATGAAGCATGTGCCCACTTAGCCCCTTAGCCCAGCGCTGCAGCCCTCAGGCTACAGGGTATCTGGGCCCTCTACACCACGTCCATGGGGACTGGTCTGCCACTATACACAACTACACTGGAGGGGATGACCAGGGACACACACGCACACTCCAGCGATGTTAATGCACATGATGAGTGTCTCTCCCTCCTCCAGTGTAACCATACAAGAAGCCGGCCAGGGAGTGGTGGTTCAGTATTTACGCAGCCATGTGAGGACTTCTGACAGGGCTCCCCTACGCCAAGGTCACAGAGGTCCACATTCCGGTTTAATGGTGACGGCAGTTAAACGCTCCATAGGGGAAAGACAATAACGCCGCTCTCTGTAAGCCTGGCCAATATGGATCCTGTTCATTTGTTTATTGTCTCCATCTGTCAGCGGAGCGCTACATGGCCAGCCCAATCACTGCACAGCTTTTATCATCCCTCTCAATCACTGTTAGCATTTAGCACGCTAGCCTGTCCACACACACACACACACACACAGTGTGCTAATAACATAGTGCCATCTGGCATGCTAGCTATGCTAACAACACACTCTCCCTTTATGATGCTAACACACTCCTTACTAGGCACACAATGGTTGAATCATTTCAATGAAATTACGTCGCACCAACGTGGAATAGATGTTGAATAGACGTCTGTGTCCAGTGGGTCCTCTCTCCCTGTGTGTTGGCGATACACTCTCTCGTCTAACAGACACAATGTACTCTCTGTTGGTGCGCCAGCAGCTTTATCAGTCTCACAGTGTGCTAACTACATCTCTCCCATTGTCTTCTGATGGCTCCCTCATAAGGTGCTAACAACAGCCTCTGTCACGCTGTGCCGCAAAGACAGATCTATTGGCAAAACGCATGGCCAACACTCTGCACTGCTGGATGAATGGCTGCTGGAACAGGGACACACCCAGAGCACCAGCACTGCTTTCTCGCTCGCTCTCCGCTCTCTCTCGTCATTACTATAGTGCTTCCTCAACCCTCATATGCAAGTGCTTTTTTACAAGGGGAGTGATCAATGTTGACCTGATTCCCTTCCGCCGCCAGTCTCCCTGGTGTAAGGGCAGTTCCAGTAAGGGGGTGGGGGTGAGGGACGACAGGTAGACAGCCTCGTAATGGAGGGGAAGGAAGATTAGCCCCTGCCCAGTCAGCACTTTCCCAGCAGCACTTTAATACCACACCTAACTGCTTAATGGAGAGCACAGTGATTTCATACCTGCTCTAATACCCATTAAAAAGCTTAAGCTGCATACAGAGAGCAGCTCTGCTGAAATGGAACCCGTCTCCCTTTGAAATAGAGTGGCAGACTTCAGTTAAAGACTTTGCATGGGCGTAATGCTTCCTGGAAGCCCAATTCTGTCTCTGATGGGAGAGGAGGCTCAATCCGAGATGATTGTTGGATGTGTTTTGTTGGAATCTGTTGTGCTGTCAAAGAGGGGGTTTTTTGTGTTTGGAGGAGAAAATGTAATGTGCTGGAGCACACTTTGGGACATCTTCTGCAGTGCATTTTGGGATGCGACAAGCAGGTATGATAGCGTTGTTCCCTAACAGAGACATGGCTCTGTGGGGAGAGAAACAAACAGGTTTGTCTTTGTGTTCAGCGACGATGTCAGCATGTGCAGTGGTGCTGCATGGGACTGTAGCTGGGGCCTTCTCTCACAGCTAATTGACAGAGCCAGTTCTATGGAGTTGTCAGGTCCATGTGGACAGCCAGCCACTTAGAGTAGGAACTAGTTACAGCACCTATACGCCTGCTTCAATGGCTTGACACTGAACAAGATGTCTGAGAATGGCCAAGAACACCTTAATACACACATCCATCCTTGAAACAGTCACAAATACTCCACCGGACATACGTCATAAACACGTATACCATACTGCAGTATTTACATACGGTACATGCCTCATTTTAAGGGATAACCTCATTGCCACTTTCCTCATCTCTCCGCCATCACTCTCACTCCAATGAACTCATTGTTACATTTCCAGGAAAAGGATGGCGGCACAACAAGTTTGGTAAAGAACGGTAGACACCTCGTTTGTCTGCATACTACTGAGCAAGAACAGTGTTACTAGATGTGAAAGCCTTCCCTTCGGTTTCTAGACAGGTCAATAAGGGCACAAATACATTTTCATTCCGATTATTTTACCTTGGAGAATTCTTCTGCAGTTTGGCCCCTGATTCTAACACCATTTATAAAGTGAAATTGGCAGGAAGATGCAGCCAGGATCAGTCATGCAACCAAAAGAGTGAGAAAATAAACAAACACATCTTACGCATAATAATCAACCACACCGAAGAAAAAAAAACACGTCTAAAGAATTTTAACAAGCTTGATTTGAATATATGTGCAGTTGAAATGTAGCTGGGTCAACAGAGGAACAGAGTATCTATTTCAGCCCTTACATGTGCTCCAATTAGGAGCTGGCCAGCAGACTGACTAACACATGATGTAATGGACTGGCGTTCAGTGAAATCCAGTGGTTCACAGATGATCATTTAGTTCAGCTCCTGTCCCCCTCCTCCCAGTCAACACTGTTTCTCCACGGTTGAGTGAGCATGGAGCGGCCTGAACACAAGCTGCCGTCTGCTGTCCTTCTCCATTTCCCCAGTGTGTCATGACCGTACTGTGCTGTGTGCTTGACGAGGTGTGAGACACAGCGTCATGCCCCCACCGTGCTTCTCCAGCGGCTCACAGTGTTCACAGTGCCTTTCCCATACCCCTCCCTCCATCCATCCCTAGCTCTGTGTCCCCGCCTGCTGAGATATGGACGGTAAAACGGACGATCCGACCGTCGGGAGGAAATAGGAATGCAATGACACAGTGCTCTCGCCGAGCAGGCTGACGGCTCGTACAGTACAGGGGATTCTCCACGTGAGGAACCCAGGCTCAGCTGGACTAAACAGAGCCCCTGTGTGTGTTTGTCTCTGACATTAGCTCAGCTTTGTTTTCATTATTCTAAAAAGCTATTCAAATTTCATTGGAGCTGAGGGCGCAGCGGGCTACATAGCGGCCTGCTGGGGAAGGACATGGAACTGATTTGCATTCAGAGCCTGTGACCTCCTCTACCACAGCCCGCATAGAGAGGACGAGGGAGGGGGGATACAAAGAGAGAGGGAGGGAGGAGTTCAGAGGCTGAGAGCAGAGGGGGTTCTGTCTGAGTATCTCCTCCTTCCACGGTACTACTCTTAAAACTGGGCAAAAGGGTGTGATGTGTGGTTTCCTCTGTGGTCTGTGAGTGTTGGGTCATTCTGAGGCCTCAGATTCAGGTAGCAGATGAGGGTTCATTAGAGGGACAGTCAATAAAGGGGATGCATAGAGTGGTGCACTAAACAGGCCTTGGGCGTGTGGGATATTGAAATGTGATGTGTGGAAACTGTAATAATCCATATACTCCAAGCAAATCAAAATATGTCAATACTGTATGAACTATATCTGCTGTATGAACATGGAACATTGATATTTTGACTTTCAAGAACACTCAATTGTTTCACACACAGGAAGTAATAGATGAGGACAGCGACAGGCCTGTGTGAGCAGTGACCCCTAACAATATGTGACAGAATATGACAAGAACACAAGCCACATGTAAAAAACACACTTTCACTCACAGACAGGCAGTCCTGTACCCTTGGGAAGAACCAAATCACACACACTCTGTTTTCCTCCCAAGCAGCATAACCCATAGCAACTTGACATAGAATATGATTTCAGCCAATCACAAGCCAATCGCAGGCTTCCCAATTACAGTAATCTCCCCTTCTCTCCAGTACTTAGACAGTATTTAGAAAAGATTTACAACATAACTAACTACTCTATTCATACACTATTTAGTGTTCAAGGTGCTGCCTCACTTAACAAAATGATTAAACGCAATTAATCAACAGGATGAAAAATGTCTGTTGGCCAGGCCGAGCTAGAATCCAGCAGTGTTTCTGGTGCCCCTCGTTTCCCATCCCAGCCCAAAGCTCACTTTCAAAGGCATCCCTCTTTTGTGTACATGGAATTAGATAAACCTTCAGTTTGTGGGCTAATTAGCTGTGGAGTTGTGCACTAGGCAGGAGCTAGCAGAGGTGCGACTGCTACAATACAGTACGCAACGATGTCTCATTTCCCCCGAAGAACAATCCTGATCCAATTTTCACCAGATCAAGGGCTGCTGCGATAGCAAAAATAGAATCATTTGTTTGAGGTTTGTTCTTGCATCAGAGGCAATTCACACGGTAGTTCTTCTGCAGTGTCAATTGTTATTTATTCATTTATTTATACATTCATATCAGTTTCCCCTCCCCCACCAATCATCATCATCCTACCAGTCTACATGTATATTATACTCTGAAGCTTGAAATGACTCTTGAGCACGTACCATCTTTTTGTTTGGCTGTGGAACATATTGATCGGATTAAAACGGAAATTAATTTGGAACGCTGCCAAGACGTGGCCTGGTGGATTGTGATGTCACATCCTTCGCAGTGTATTGCTGTTGAGTAGACATCACAATGGGATTGCAACGCTCTAACTCTCTGTTACAACGCCTCATACACAGTGAAATATGCATGTCGGCTAAATGTAGACTGCAGCCTAAGCCCATTACTTCTAGTATACTGTGTGAGCTGGGTTTTGACATATCATGGGGTGAAGCAAAGCCCAGTATGTTACTACAGTAACACTATAGAGCCTGGACATTTACTTAGGTCCTTAAAAAGGGTCTCTATTGTGAGGTCAGTGTAACAGTACTTCATATCCATAGTCCAGGGGGATCGACATACTGCAATTCTGTGTGGAGTGAGTTTTGTGAGTCAGTACTGTGTGTGTGTATATATGTGTGTGTGTGTGTGTGTGTGTGTGTGTGTGTGTGGCTTATGTTAAAAACTACCTGCTAATTAGCTTTACTGAACACAGAACAATCTTTGAAAAAAAATCCTTCCCTTTCCAAATGTGTTTAATTGGTCCCGATTGAAGAGAATATTGAAGTTACACTGTTATGTTCCATTATGCTTTTATTAAGTGAAAATAAATCAATGCTTGGATAACTAATCAACTACAAGGGGGCAGAACCTGTCAAAAGAAAAAAAGAAAAATACTTTTTATCCCTCTCCTTAA